>NW_027397075.1:30012827-30098233 GCF_003265705.2 Callorhinus ursinus | reverse complement strand
AAATCTTTAAAAAAAAAATTAAAAATTTAAAAAAAATAGGAAATTAAAACAATATATATGTTTTTAAAATGTTAAATTTTCCTGCCTAACAGCCTTTGTTCCTGCTGTTCTTTTGGTCTGGAACACTCTTTCCCTTGCTTTTTGCATGACTGGTTCCTTCTCTGGTTTCAGCCTAAATGTTACCTCCCCAGAGAGATCTCCCCTGACAACCCTATCTTGAAATAGGTTCCCCTTGAGTCCCATTCTCAGCCACTTGTTTGTTCTTTTCAAAACACTTATCACAATATAGAATTTATGCTTTTCTTTCCTGCTGTACTCTGTGCTTATATTTAAGGCACACACCTAGTTTAGTAAGAGTTATACAATAAATGTCCAATATACTTTTTTGTGAATGAACAAATGAGTCCATATAAACTCGGAATAATAACATATGCCTCATGGGGTTGCTTCGAGAATCAGGTGCAGTAACATATATGGCAGAGGGCCTGGCACATAGTAACTCTAGTTTTAGGGACAGACATTTTTGTACCAGATAACCTTTCATGCCCAATCCAACTCCAAGATTCTCAGGAATGGTACAAGGGCCCTTTGCAAGGCAGAGCTGTGTGCATATTAGTAAGCAAAACACCTGTATTCTAGTTAGTAAGAGCAACCTTACAAACAAGTAGGATCTTTCATGCCTGGGACAAAAAGGTGCAGAAGTGTCCAAAGAACTGTTTGTTCTTTGCTCAGAACTTCCCAGTACCCTCAGGGCCATCCATGCCTGTAGAAGACGATGGAATACTTAAAGCAGGAGTTCCAAATCTGGGGACCCTTGAGGATCTGTGGATAGAATTCAGAGGCTGTATGAACTTGGATGGGAAAAAAATTACATCTTTATTTTCACTAACCTCAAACAGAAATTTAGCATTTCTTTCAACTCTAAATGGAGTAAGTGGAGGAGACCCATCTCCACAAAATAAGCATCAGTAGTAGTAGCTGTACCTGTGATTTTATTACCAATTGGAATCACTAAGATTTTTGTATCACATTACAATAATAGATATCTTAAAATATTGTTTATGCTCCTTACTAATTCAAAATCATGGTAGATGTTAGGTCTGACACTAGATTTTGTTGTTTAATGAATTAATAAAGCACATATCTTAGTGTATCACAAATCTTGCTTTTAAAATATAACATGATAAATTGCCTTCCTTTGCAATTCTGTATATTTTATTTTGATGCATTTAGAAACGTTATTCTAATAAGAGGTCCCTAGGCTTCACCAGATTGGCAAAGGTTCTTGGTACACAATGCCTGTCACTTAACAGGAGTGTTGTAAATGTTTCTTCATGGTTGTGACAATTTTCCTGTACTTTTGTTATTGTCTTAAGTCTATAATTATGTAAAGAATAAACCAGAAAGGCCAGCTAGGTCCTTAGGGAAAACCTGACTACATTCTTTAAAAAAAACATTGTTAGAGAATGATTTATTATTTCACTTTAACTTTTCTTTCTCTGAAGAAAGTTTGAAATATATCTATTGAAGATATTCTGATGACATCATTCCATTCCTTTTTTTTTTTTTTTAAAGATTTTATTTATTTGAGAGAGAGTGGGAAACAGTATGAGAGGGGAGAGGTTCAGAGGGAGAAGCAGGCCGCCCTGCTGAGCAGGGAACCCGATGCGGGACTCCATCCCAGGACTCCGGGATCATGACCTGAGCCGAAGGCAGTTGCTTAACCAGCTGAGCCACCCAGGCACCCCATTCCATTCCTTTTAAATAACTGCTCTATACTTGTGACCATAGCATGTAAAGCAGGGAACTATGATTTGTGTGTCACTTTAACTCAGTGAAGTGTGACTGTGATTCAAAGACCCAACTTTTCATGGATTGTATCTTGAGCTTTGAAATAAGTATGAGCAGTGATGCAGAATCTTCTTTGCTTAAAAAAAAAAAAAAAAGACTAAAAATGAAAAACAAAAATATTCGCAACTCTAATAAAGTAAAAGAGGAATGATAAATGTGTACATATCATACATATAAAGGTTTAGATAGAGAATATGTACATATAGAAATATAAAAGTAGATTCTTCTTATCTTTCCACTAAATCTGTGATATATGGCAGAAGGGGAGCTGGTTCAAGTATCTCTAAGAGTGCCTTCATTGCCAGAAGAAACCAGGATCCTCTTCTCACGCTTGCTCACCCTCTGGTCAGAGCCTATGAAGAATAGTGAGTTCTGACTACCGAGGTGTATCTGAAAGGACCTACGAAACTCTCCCTTTTAGAAAACCCTCTATTTTCTTGCATAGTCACTGGCAAATGAGCTTATCTCTTTATAGTACTTTTAAGAGTGGCTTAGGTATAGTTCCACTTTCAGGTATGATGGAGTAAGTTGAGGCAGACCATTGCTTCTTCTAAAAATAAATAGAAAAACCAGATAAATACCAGAAACATCTTTATGAAGCAGTCAGAGAACTATTTAAGGAAAGCAATAAGACTGGAAGGGCCAAGATTCCAGGGAAAGAACTGCAAAAAGGTGAGCTGACCTCTTCCAGCTGCTTTTTCCCTGAAGGTGCTTATGAATTCTGGGTGCAAGGAAAGATACTGAACATCTGGGCTTTGCCTAGGCCAAGGACCATTGCTGGGGAACAAAACAAGCAAACCACTTACACTCTGGGGTCTCACAGGACTGGAAAGACAAAACTGCAGTCTTAGAGAGCCAGGATCTCAGGAATAAGGGATCTTACTGCTGCTTGGACTGCAACTCGTGTGTTATTTCCCTTTACCATTAAATTTCTTGAAAGTGGAATCTATAATCTGCAATTCCACTAAAAAATAACTCTTACAATATGGATTCCACATCCATAATGTTACTAAAATACTTCTTGAAAATCAATAATTGGGGTGCCTGAGTGGCTCAGTTGGTTAAGCGTCTGCCTTCGGCTCAGGTCATGATCCCAGGGTCCCGGGATCAAGCCCCGCATCGGGCTCCCTCCTCAGCGGGAAGCCTGCTTCTCCCTCTCCCACTCCTCCTTGTGTTCCTTCTCTTGCTGTCAAATAAATAAATAAAATCTTAAAAAAAAAGAAAATCAATAATTGTGAGTCAGCAAATTTAAGGCTTTCTCTAGCCATCATTCCCACCTTCCCCCACCCCCACCAATTTCTTTGAAGTTTTTAAAAAATTTTTATTTTAGGGGCGCCTGGGTGGCTCAGTCGTTAAGGGTCTGCCTTCGGCTCAGGTCATGGTCCCGGGGTCCTGGGATCGAGCTCCGCATTGGGCTCCCTGCTCTATGGGAAGCCTGCTTCTCCCTCTCCCACTCCCCCTGCTTGTGTTCCCTCGCTCGCTGTGTCTCTCTGTCAAAATAAAGAAATAAAATCTGTAAAAAAATTTTTTTATTTTTTATTTTAACAGGTTTTTTAAAGTTTTGTTTTGTTTTGTTTTTTTAGTAATCTCTATATGCAACGTGGGGCTCAAACTCACAACCCCAAGATCAAGAGTCATATGCTCTTCTGACAGAGCCAGCCAGGCAGCCCTGAAGTTTTTGATGTTAATAACCATTCCTCTTTGTTTTACATTGCCCTGTCTTCATTGTTATGTTTACTGCTGTCCACTTTTTTTAATTTTTATTATTAAGTAAACACTACCCCCAATGTGGGGCTTGAACTCATGACCTCAAGATCAAGAATCACATGCTCTACCCACTGAGGCAGCCAGGTGCCCCGCTCTAACCACTTCTCATTAGCTGCTCGCCTTATCCTCTATTCCTCTCATTCTCCTAAGTGCCCTTTTCTTTGTATACATTCTTCCTTGGATGCTTCATAGAGATGGTAGTTGGAGCTGAGGATTCCCATGCTCTGGGAATGCTAAAATACTCTCTCCAAAGAGAAGTGCATCTAAACAAAAGGGCAGACTTGACCACCTTGCTTTTGTTTTTGCATGGGGTTCACTTAGTTGGCAAGAGAGGTAGGAGAAATAGGTCCGAGCTGTCTTAGCAATGGCAGCATTCCTCTATCTATGACCATCCTGTGAGACAGCCCCTCTCCTACAACTGTGGCTCTTGCCGTGTTCTGTTGACCCTTCACCTGCCTCTTCATACCTAGAAATAGTAATGGCGGCTTCTCTTCCTGAGGTATATATCAGCATCTCTGCTTGATTCCCCTTGTGGTTTTAATTTATTGTTAAACTCTAATAAAGTAATTTACCTTTGATATTACTAGATCACCTTAGGCAATTCTTCTGTTTGCTAAAGTATTCGTGTGTATGTGTGTATATACACACACACACATATATATATATTCCATTATTCACTTGAATCTATAACTTTACTCAAATTTTTTTTAAGATTTTATTTTTAAGTAATCACTACACCCAACGTGGAGCTCAAACTCAACCCCGAGATCAAGAGTCACAGATTCTACCAACTGAGCCAGCCAGGCACCCCTATAATACACTCAGTTTTAATAGTTGCTTAGTCTATGTAAGTTTGTGAGGTCTTGAAAGACAGCTAGCACTGTTCACCATCTTTATATCCCCAGACTTTTACAGAATGCCTGTCACTTATCTGATGGGTGAATTTATTTACCTTGATATAGCACCCAAGGTTAGTATTAACCATCTTGAGCAAGAAATTAAAATTGTAGTTGACCAACAACAGACTAAAGCCTCCTGATTCAAATGAGATTATCGCAAGACATTAGACCTGACAGATTCCATCTATACAATGCTTTAAGAATAAACTGCCTAATTTCTATTATAAGGGAAAATCACGCAGCCCATTTTGATAAAATATTGATCTCACCTTAAACATGTAGCTCTGCAGTATTTACCAGTGTGCATAGCTTCACACTTCTCTTGCCTTTGACAGGTTACACAGTTCATCTCAAAACCTTAGTTTCCACATAGATAAAATGAGGAAAATGACACTTGTTATCAGAGGGTTGTTGTGCAGAAATAAAATAACATATGCTAATCATTAAGCATAGTGCTTTTAAAAGTAGGCATTTAGGGGCACTTGGGTGGCTCAATCAGTTAAGCATCTGACTCTTGGTTTTGGCTCCGGTTGTGATCTCAAGGTTGTGGGATTGAGCCCCCAGTCGGGCTCTGTGTTCAGCAGGGAGCCTGCTTGGGATTCTCTCTCCCTCTGCCTCTCCCCTCATGCACGCATACACTCTCTCAAATAAATAAATAAAGCTTTAAAATAAATAAAGTAGGCATTCAATAAATGGTAGCCATTTTTTTTTTTAAGATTTTAGTTATTTATTTGCCAGAAGGGAGTGTGAAAGAGAGAGTGAGAGTACAAGCAGGGGGAGCGGCAGGCAGAGGGAGAAGCCAGCTCCCTGCTGAGCAAGGAGCCCGACAATGGGGCTCGATCTCAGGACCCTGGGATCATGACCTGAGCCAAAGGCAGACACTTGACTGAGCCACCCAGGCATCCCTAAATGGTAGCCATTTTTAACTTTCAGAGGAGTCATAAATAAATTTTTAACACAATTAGAGCATATTCCTGCACAGGTTTCTCTGTTCTTGTCATCTTTGTAGGAGGCAATTTCTCAAAGATAAAATTCTTAACAACAGGTCATATCAAATAAGAGTTAGAAGAAAAAAAGCATTTCTATGAGCCCATCTTATAATGTCACATCTAAAATTCCATGAGAGAAGCACAGAGGACATTCTCATTTTATTGCATATTTTTAACAAAAACTATAGTAGAATCTGTCTTTAAAAAACAGACTCCACTTAGCCCTCTTGCTCTGTTACTCTTTACTCTTCATTCTCTCTGTGTAGAATCACTCACTGATGCCACATAGGACATAATTGGAACCACTGGCAAATTTAGAATATGGATGCTTTATTAGAAAATAATATTGTGTCAATGTTAAATTTTTCTAATTTAATTGAATTGTAGTCATGAAAAGAAATGTTCTGTTCTTAGGAAATACCCACTGAAGTATTGAGGGGTAAAGAGACATGATACTGTAACTAAAATAATTGGGTGGGGAAGTTACATATTTCGAGAGAATAAAACAAATGAAGTGAAATGTTAACAACCCCCTTAAGTCATGTAAACTCTCTGGCCCTGTTTCTTCATCTATATGAAGGAGAGACTGGCCTGAACTATTTCAGCGTCATTTATGCTGTGAGTCATGAAATTCAATTAGGAGTTGAGACTAGCATTAGAAAAAAATGTTAACCAGTGAGTCTGGATGAAGGATTTGCAAGACTTATTTGTGCATATTCTTAAGTTTGAGATTCTTTCAAAATTAAAAGTAAAATAAGCTAACTATATTTACACAATACGAGACTCTCTGAGCACAAGAGGCTAGTAGGTTAGCTAAATGATATACCTATGTACTTCCTCACCAAAACAGTTGAGCTATATGCTTATCAAAAGTCAGTTTGGGGGTGCCTGGGTGGCTCAGTTGGTTAAGCGACTGCCTTCGGCTCAGGTCATGATCTCAGGGTCCTGGGATCAAGCCCCCCATCGGGCTCCCTGCTCGGCGGGAAGCCTGCTTCTCCCTCTCCCTCTCCTACTCCCCCTGCTTGTGTTCCCTCTCTCGCTGTCTCTCTCTCTGTCAAATAAATAAAATCTTAAAAAAAAAAAGTCAATTTGTATTTTTTTTTTTTAAGTAAACTCTCTGCCCAATGTGGGGCTCGAACTAATAACTCCAAGATCAGAAATTGCATACTCTTCTAGCTGGGCCAGCCAGGCACCCCTAGAGTCAATTTGTAATTCTAATATAAATATTTACACCTCTTATTATACTTCTGGACTTTAAATATTCAAACTAATGAAGTACAAATAGAAAGTTGTTTTTATGAAAACTAAATTGAAGGTGAACAGAAGTTACTGTAGAATTAGATGTGGGTAAGAAAAATGCATAAAACTTTGGGGAAAAAATTGTACAAAATCTAGACTGACTTGGCATTCAAACTTTTTCAAAGGTGTCTTTTAAAAATTCTTGCTGTATTTTGAAAAAAAATGAAACTGAAAATTGTAAACTATTTATTTTTTAAGATTTTATTTATTTATTTGACAGAGAGAGACACAGCGAGAGAGGGAACACAAGCAGGGGGAATGGGAGAGGGAGAAGCAGGCTTCTTGCCAAGCAGGGAGCCCGATGTGGGGCTCGATCCCAGGACCCTGGGATCATGACCTGAGCCGAAGGCAGACGCTTAACGACTGAGCCACCCGGGCGCCCTGAAAATTGTAAACAATTTAAACAGTGCAATTCATAATAAAGACACTGGGGTGCTCCAACCAACAGATTTCTTTTCAGATAAAAGGTCTTGGCCCTATTTCAAAGATTAGTGAGTAAATGTATAATGATACATTTGAGTCAAAATAAAAAGGTTAAGGTATATCTGCCTTTTTAAATGATCTTTACCACTTTTTAAATTAACCAGCCAACAACTAGTCCCAATTTCAATGGGAAAGAGAATCTCTAGTGTATTTTTTTTTTAACTAAAAAAGTGATACCCATGGTAAAATATTCTGATGGTACAAAATACCACACAATTAGGAAAGGTTTCCTTTCTTTATTAGTCTGCTAGGGTTGTTATAACAAAATGCCACAGACCAGATGGCTTAAACAACAGAAATTTTCTCACAGTTTTAGGGGCTAGCAGTCCCAGATCAAGGTGCCATCAGAGTTGGTTTCTCATGAAACTTCTCTTCCTGGCTTGTAGAAGGCCACTTTCTCAAAGTGTCCTCACATGGCCTCATCTCTGTGCCCATACATATGAACACCAGCCCTATCAGATTAGAACCTCACCCTTAAGACCACCCGCATTTAAACTTAATCACCTACATACAGTCACACTCTGGATTAGGGCTTCAACATATGAATTGGGAGGGGGTGAGGAGGACACAATTCAGTCCATAACATCACCTTCCATACTAGATTCCCAGCCCTTCTGGGTTTTTGTTTTTGTTTTCTTGTTTGTTTGTTTTGTTTGTGATGCTCACGTGGAAGCAGAGTCTACATATTGTTCTGCACCTTGCTTCTCACCTTACAGTAACATACAGAGATATTCCAAGTCAGTGCAGGTAGAGCTACTTCATCTTAATGGCTGTATACTGTTCTACTGAATTGGATATACCAAACTTATTTCCTATTGTGGGACAATTAAAGTTTCTTTCTTTTTTTTTTTTCAGTCTTGTTCCAAAAATCTTTTAAAGAATATTCTTAGAAAATGCCTTTATACAATTTGTGTAAGTTTATTTATGGGATCAGTTTTAGAAGTGGAATTATTAGGTCAAAAGGAACTTCGTATAAATTTTTGACATGTATTGTCACCCTGAACTTTAAAAAAATTTGTACCAATTTATACTTCCACCAAGTGTTTAAGAAAGCTTGTTCTTCCCACCTCCTTAGCCTCCTACCCATAATACCACATGTACATACCTCCAGCACTGTATTGTCAAACTTTTTCATCTTTGCCACCGAGCTAACAAAAGGATCAAAGTTTCAAATTAGACTCACAACTCAGAAATCAGAGATCTTACCTAATTTCAAGCTTCACTGATTTCAAAGACACCAGTAACCAAGGGTCACAGACAAAACAGGAAGAGGTCCAGGACTCTTGGTGCTGCTCCTCAGGTCCTTTCTTCCTTTGGATGCACCTCCACCCAAGAAAATTGATGTGGTTTCTAAATAAGGTATGCAGTCTCCTCACTTACACAGAAGGAACCAACTCAGTTATGAAACACATCTCCATTACATGCTAAGTTATATAACTTACATGATATTTTCCAGTCATGCACCTCAAATCCACAGATTTCTGCTGTGTTTACCATAAACAGTCTCAGTCCAGGGCTATCCTGCTAAAGGAATTCTATAGATATGAACTCTCCTACTAGGGGATACTAGTTTGTTTACCAGGAAGTCTTTTATTACCATATTTCTAAGAATCAAATGCTTGCTTGCTTTCTAGGAGTATTCCTCCATAATGGGAGAGAATGGATTGCAGATCTGCTGCTTAACTCCTTCCTTCCTGGTCACTGATAGATGAAAAATGGTATTTATTTTGATTTACACTTTGATGTTGAACAGTTGTTCACATGCTTATAATTGACAATTACCTTAGCAGACTTAAGAAACAAGAATCCTAAGCAGGCCATGAAGCAACCTGATTGGCATAGCTAAACCCTGCATAAGGCTCAGGAATTGGAAGTGCTAGGTAACTCTGAGCCTGATGTGAGCTAAAAACAGGAGGAATAATAGACAATTTGTTTAAGAATCAAATGCTCAGAATCCCTTCTCCAATCCAGTAGAAGCCCAGAGATTTAGTATTAGAAGAGGGTAAAACAAAAGATCTCTGGCTCAGAGGATACCACGCCCAGTTAAGACAGAAGGTCTGATGTTGAAAGAGAAATGATAAATTAGAGAACCAACATCTGAATAATTGAAACTCAAGAAAGAGAAAATAGGGTAAAAATAACCAAATAATTCAAGTTGGTGAGACTGGAACCCTGTTCTGACCCTATATCCCGTGCTACTTATATTCTTTCAGTTTATTGGTATATCTAATTCATAATAACTGTAAAATGACATTTTCTGAGCTTTCAAAAATGTTGGGGGTAGTCAAGGGGACTTTGTTCAGGTGATTAAGGGGTGGGACTAGCATTACCCCTCCCCTAAGCAATCATACCAAGATGGTTGGCAGAACTAAAGAATTACGGTTAAAACAAAACCAAAAAGGACGCCTTGGTGGCTCAGTTTGTTAAGTGTCGGGCTCTTGATTTCCACTTAGGTCTTGATCTCAGCGTCCTGAGATCGAGCCCCACCTCTGCTGGGGTCCCAGCAGAGCCTGGAATCTGTTTGAGATTCTCTCCCTTTCCCTCTGACCCTCCCCCACTCGGGGGCACGCGCTGTAAAAAATCTTTAAAAAAAAAAAAAAGAATTATTCATAGAAGCTATGCAGTGAGGTGCCCCTACAACTCGATAATCGTGTCGTAAATTGTGGTGTAAGAAGGGCTAATCCTGTAATTGCCTCACGCTCGAATTTACTAAGGCATTAAAGCAGGGAAGCACCCCATAACAAGCAGATTTACAGATATAAAATCAATTGTGGAAGAAAAAATAACTTTCGGGTCTGGGGTAGTCTCACCATCATGCCTAGGCAGAGAAACTGTAAGAAGCTTCCCTTCTAGGTCCAAGTCAGCCTGGGTCTGAGAAGTAGACTCACAGGTAGTAGTGAACTAGTCCAACACCAGGCTTTCGGAAGCTTCAGTTGAGAACCCATGGTTCACTGTTTCTCGGCATCGCCGGCCAGTTGAATCAGAATCTCAAAGTAGTGCCTGGGCATCATAATTTTTAAAGCTTTACAGGTGATTCAACTTTAGGTAATTGAGTTGAGTCATTGTCCTAGCAAGGCATCTTTTAATTTGTTACAATGTTTTGACTTAAAAATGCACTGAAACACTATCAACAAGGGACCTATAGGTATTAAATGAGAAAGATGCGTGTTACAAACGATAAGGGGGGGAGGGATTAGTAAAACAGTCCTGCTGGGGCCTGTGTGGGAGGAATGGATAAGTGAAACGAGAAAGTAAAAGCAAATCTGGAATTGGTGTTCTGAATTACTGTGCCCGGCGACTTCAGTATCATATGGTGAAAGAATTCAAGGGTGATTTCCCACCTGAAACTTGAAGGCTCCGGTGTCTAGACCTAGTTATTTTAGGTTAAGAAGTCAAGGATACAGGGGAAAGAACACCGAGCCCGCATCCTAAATCTTTCCAAAACAGCTGTGCAACCTCAAGTAAATCTCCTTTCCGGATCAGAGATTCCGAACGTCTAGAATGAGGAGACGGGATTAGCAACCCTCAGTTATCTCCCTTTTAGTCTAACTGCATCGATAAACAAGGGGTCACACATCTTCCGAAAAGGGCCCCAGACGATCCGAAGCTGTCCTGGAGCTGCGAACCACCCTCCTCGTTTTCTACTCGGCTTCTTTAGCCCAGGGGCATGGGCTGCGCACAGAGTATTACCTTCTAAACGCCTCCCTCAACCCCAACCCGGAGCTTGTACCCGGAACGCCACCCTGAGTGACTTCTCAGAGCTTCCTCCACCTCCTCTGAACATTCACAACTCCTGCCCTCCACGCTCCACTCGCTCCCCTCGACTCCCTCGACCATCTCCGCGGCCTGGGCCCGCCCCCTCCGCCTGGCGCCAGGCCGCGGAGCACCGATCGGCTCGATGAGCGGGGGCGCTGCTGCGGCGGAGCGGCAGACGCCGGGTCCGCGCCCACTCTCCCCCTCCCCGCTTTCTTCCTGCGCTTCCCACTCCTTCCCCCGCCCTCCCAGCGCTGCCCGCCCCGGAGAGCGGCCCGGAGCTCCCCCGGAGACTCAGGTACTGGCGCCGGCCGTCCCGACGGGAGGGGCTGATGTGAGGAGGAAGGAAACGGAGACGACGCCCCTGTTCCGCCGCCTCCCAACGTCCGCCTTGGGCTGCGGGACCGGCCGGTGGGGGGGGGTCGAGGAGGGACCCCAGACTGGGGAAACCCTGGATGCGGGCCGGGAGTCGTGGAAGACGACCAGGACTGGGGTGTGCGGATGGGGGGCGGTTGAGGAGGAGAAGAAAGGCAATTGAAGGGTGCTCGCGGGAGATGGGAAGAGAACAGTGGAGGGCGTGGGGCGGGTTTAGGAAGAGTGGGAGGTAGCCTGGAATGTGAGTGGGTATCTTGGGGTAGGAAGGACCAGAGTTAGGAGCAGATGTCGGGGGACGTGGCCTGGTGCGACAGATGGGGGTGGGGGAGGCGAGTTTAAAGTCACGGGAGAAAGAACGCCAACCCTGCTGCGTTTATAATGACCAGAAGGTGAGGTGAATCATTATAGTTTGACAGTTTTTGTGAATAACATCTCTAGGCTGTGCCCATCCAAGTCACGTATTTCCGTGAAACTGCACCAACCAAGACTGGTGATGGAGATGAGGAACAAGAGTCAGGGAATGGAGGCCGGGAAAAGGGAAACCTCTGCCCAGATTAAAGCTTCTTGTGAAACGAAATACATGGGGGGTTTAGTTTTCTGTGTAAAGCAAAAAAGAAGCCAACATTATTAAACAACAGGTTAGAAGTGTATTACATGTAAAGACTTTGAATAGAGAACTTAAACTGCCTCTTCAAAAAATATACACGAGATTGTAAACATATGATGATGAAATAAGCATATGATGTGACTTTTTTAAATGAATTATATATTGCTGTTCAGTTCTCAGAGTTGAAATACATCATGAAAGCTGTCTTACTTACATATGTACCCACACACAAATCCCCGAATTCATGTGTATTTTTTGCAGGAGAAATTTTAGGTAGAAATATATGCCTCATTTCTGAGCATTCTTTTTTTTTTTTTTACTAGTTGTTTGGCACAAATCATCAGTTGCTCTCTGGTTCATCAAGCACAATTAATCTTGCTTGATGTTTTGCTGATGTCTTTTCTGTTTGTCAGACACTGGTTTCTTGCCTTCAAGAGGCTGATCCTTGGATTTTAGGACCTGATGATGGGGTTTGCTCATCATTAAACTTGTAGCTTGACTGTGTATTTCATAAAGATGTTAAGTCTGCCTGTTTTTTGCCTTAGGGTATTAAAGCAGCCCCTTTGTTGGGTTTAAAATATAAATAATAACATGCAGGTATAATTGAAAAGCACAGATTTTTCAGTTGCTTCCTTTCTGATCTGTTTTTTTTTTTTCTGCATGCTATAACATTTCTGTGTGAATGAATTATTCTGAAATCAAAGTATGAGGAATAAAATGGGCCAGATGTACGTGACAGAAATATCATGGAATAAAGAACTCTAGAGCTGTTACTTAGGTAGCAAGAATTTGGTTTTTGTTACAAGTGGTTAAGTTTCTGGTTTGGAAGCATTTCTTATCAAAGAAAACTATCAATTTGTTTTGATAGGAGGCCAACTTAAAATATTACTTTTATTTGGTTTATGAAACTGGCCTCTGGGCTTGTATATAATATTAGCCAGCAAACCGATGTCTTATTATACTTAAAGATCTTAGAGTTGTTTCTTTTTGTGAAAAGGGGAAGAGGGCTGTTGGGTTGTTACAGAGAAGTGGTCTTTCTAGAACAGAATAGGTTCTGTTAATTTAATACATATTAAAACTGATCACAGATAGCCATTGATTAACTTGAGCCTGTGTTTCTGCTATTTTAATCAGTAGAGAGACTATTAGTTACTTATCTTTACTCAGCCTTAGTTCTTAGCTTCTTAGAGCCTTCTTTAAAGGAGTATCATAAAGACTAAAAGAAAATGCATGTAAATCACTGAGCACAGTGCCTACCACATAGTAAAAGATCCAGTACCTTAGCTATTCTCATTTTTCATCTATCTTCTAATCTAAGATACTGAAAACTCAAATTTGCATGTCAGCTTTTTCTCGAGAAAATTTGAATAAACTCCATACTCAAGCATTTTCCTAGAAAATCACAATGCATATTAGCATATAAAAAGCTATGAGACTTTCCTGTAGCAATAAAATAAAAACAAAATCAAAAAACCTGGCTCTGTTTAACCCACTACTTACTAAACTTGTCCCTTTTCTTGGAGCCTAGTGCTGTGCTTTGGAATAGGATGTTATAACTTACAGAATATTTTTGCATGTATTACCTGATTTGACCATCTCAACTCCATGTAGAAGCCTAAAAATCACTATTTTATAGATGAAGAAACTGAATCATTGTTTAATCAACTAACTAAAAATATGAAAACTAGGAGTGTACTGCTGTCTTCTGATTCCAGGTTAAAATCTTAAAGCATTTAATGTCTCATTTTCTCCTAATTTCCCCCTCTCCTAAGCAATCTGCTCTTGAATTTTGTAAAAACTTTCACTAATTTCCCCTACATGTTCTCTCTTAAAAGTTACATCCATTTTCTTTTTTAAAGATTTTATTTATTTGACAGAGAGACATACAGCGAGAGCAGGAACACAAGCAGGGGGAGTGGGAGAGGGAGAAGCAGGCTTCCCGCGGAGCAGAGAGCCCGATGTAGGGCTCGATCCCAGGACTCTGGGATCATGACCTGAGCTGAAGGCAGACGCTTAACGACTGAGCCACCCAGGCGCCCCAAGTTACATCCATTTTCTCATAGTTTTAACTATTTTTTATGTATTGAGGCCTGGCATGGAGGACAGGATTACCTGGAATGAAGCAAGCGGGAAGGCAGTGAAGTCCGAGAAATGAAGGAGGCTCCTTCATACAAGGTCTTGAACACTATTGAAGTAATTTAGCTTCTACCCCAAAGTCTCAAATCTGATGAAATTTATTTTCTCTTCAAGGTGGTGAATACTTATTCTGCTGGGAAAGAGAAGAGTACTTCTTGAGTAAAAAGTATGCCTCCCAAGTTTAAGCGCCACCTAAATGATGATGATGTCACTGGTTCTGTGAAAAGTGAAAGGGTGAGTTTAGAATCTTAATTTTTCAAACAGATCAAAATATGTCTTCATTCCTTTTGTAAATAATTTGTTTTAGAAAAATCTAAATTTTATGGCTTTATTCTAATTCTGTTTTTTCTTCATAGTAAATATTTTAAAGTATATGTTACTTAGATGGGTGACTCAGTTGAATTCTGCTTCCACTATTGATCAGATTATACTCACAGACTTTTCTAGTCTTTCAAAGTGAATTTTATACAAATACACAGCATCTTATTCAGAATTTGGAACCAAATATGGTTGGAATTCAGAGTTTTTCAGATTTTAAAAAGGTAGTTAAATGCATATTATATAATAGGCTTTTTTTTTCTTAAAGGATTTTATTTATTCATTTGAGACACAGAGATACAGAGAGAGAGAAGAGAAAGCATGAGCAGGGAGAGAGGCAGAGGGAAAGGGAGAAGCAGGTTCCTTGCTGAGCCAGGAGCCCGATGTGGGGCTCAAGCCCAGGACCCTGGGATCATGATCTGAGCTGAAGGCAGATGCTTAACCATCTGAGCCACCCAGGCGCCCATATATAATAGGCTTTTTGGCCTCTGGAGCAGCACCTCCAAGTATATTAGTATTTTTCAGAGAAATGTCTGATCATGGGGTGCCTGGGTGGCTCAGTCAGTTAAGCGTCCGACTCTTGATTTCGGCTGAAGTCATGATCTCAGGGTTGTGAGATAGAGCCCTGAGTTGGGCTCTGCTGCTGGGTGTGGAACCTGCTTAAGAGTCTCTCTTTCCCTCTCCCTCGCTAAAATAAAAAGAAGAAATATCTGATTACTCTAAGTATATAAGTAAAACGTATAAATAAATTAGCTAACATCAATTCAGGTCATGTTTTCCTCCAAATAAGTTTTGGCTCCAAACTTACAAAACCTCTTGGTTTTCAGAACTTTTTAGATTTTTGGAATTGCAGATAAAGAATGTTAGTTCTATAATTGTCTCAGAGTTCAGAGTAGTTTTTATATAACATTCAATTTCTAATTTATCCCAGAACATTCTTTTTTTTTTTTTAAGATTTTATTTATTTATTTATTTAGAGAGAGCACAAGTTGGGGGAGAGGCAGATGGAGAAGCAGGCTCCACACTGAACAGGGATCCCGAAGTGGGGCTGGATCCCGAAGTGAGGCTCGATTCCAGGACCCTGGGATCATGACCTGAGCTGAAGGCAGACACTTAACTGACTGAGACACCCAGGCGTCCCTATCCCAGAACATTCTATGCAGATATGTATAAATCTAGAAGTTATGCAGAATTTTGGAAGACAACATTTGATAGGAATGTTGTAAATAGATTACTTTTATAGTAAGTACTCAAGAAATATTTATTGAGGAAAGGAATTAGTGTTTTTCTTTTTTATCCAGCAACCTGAAACCCTCGCTCACTTCCTATCTCATTACTGTTCCTTTATTTACTGATGCATTTATTGACCACCTGCTATTGTGCTAAAAACAATCTCTGCCTGTATAGAGCTTATAATCTACTTGACTTCATTTTACACATTCCTTTTTTGTACAAGTTCTGAACACATATTATTCACTCTTTCCAACAGCTTATGATTTAAAAGTATCTTTTAGTACAATACAGGAAACATTTGTCTTTTCCTTATTCTAACTCTCTCTCGTTTGTTTTCTACTTGAAGGGGTAGAATCCACCAATAGACTAATTGCTAGGAAGCTTTTTAAAATAAGCTTTATGTATATACTTAAAATTATAAAATATAGTCTTAATCAGTTCTTCTGCTGAGAGTGTAACTGTGGCTCTTTCTCTTTACGTTGTTGGTTGATTACTACCACAATTTATTGTAAAAATAGGATATTGAACCAAAATTGAACAAAATTGGCTGCTTAGAGACCTCCTTTTGAATGTTTATCAGATGGTGAATTTTGATAACTGATTGGTTTAATTATCTATAAATTACTTTAAAAAAATTTTTTTAAAGTTTTATTCTACTTTCCTATTCTACTTTTCTTAGTAACAGCTTTATTGAGATATAATTCATATGCCATACAATTCACTCTTTTAAAGTGTACAATTCAAATGGTTTTTAGTTTATTCGCAGAATTGTGCAACTATTACCACAGTTAGTTTTAGGACATTATCATCATTCCAAAAAGAAACTCTGTACCTTTTAGCATTCATCCCCCATTCTTCTCATCCCCTCAACCCTAGACAACCACCAATCTATGGATTTGTCTACTCTGGACATTTTATATAAATGGAATCATACAATATGTTGTCTCTGTAATTGGCTTTTTGGATTTAGATCCTAATGTTTTTGAAGTTCACAACATGTATCAGTACTTCATTCCTTTTTATTGCTGAATAATATCCCAGTATATGGATATAACACGTTTATCCATTCATCACTTGATGGACATTTGGGGTTTTTTGGAATATTAATGACTTTTTGCATACCACTTCTGGCTGTTGGCCTTTTGGCTATTTGACCATTAAGAATAGTAGTGTTGTTGGGGCTCCTGGGTGGTGGAGTCAGTTAAGTGACTAACCTTGGTTATGGCTCAGGTCATGATTTCATGGTCATGAGATCAAGCCCTCCTTTTGAGCTCCACACTCAGCATGCATGGAGTCCGCTTAAGACTCTTTCCCCCTCTCACTCTGCCCCTACCCCCACCCCGTCTTTATGCACACACACTCTCTCTCTCTCTAAAATAAATAAATAAAATCCTTAAAAAAAAAAAATTAGCCATGCTGGGGTGCCTGGGTGGCTCAGTCAGTTGAACGTCCGACTCTTGATTTCAGCTCAGGTCATGATATCAGGGTCGTGAGATCGAGCCCCACATTGGGCTCCGCTCTGAGCATGGAGCCTGCTTGAGAGTCTCTCTTCCTCTCCCCCTGCCCCCCCCCCACCGCCCTCGCACTTTCTCTTTCAAATCTTTAAAAAAAAATAAAAGAAGAATAGCAGTGCTATGAATATTCACATACAGATTTTTACGTGAACATGTTTTCATTTCTCTTGTGTGAATACTTAGGACTGGAATTGCCAGCTTAGTTATTATGTTCAACCTTTGGAAGAATTGCCAAGTTGTTTTCCAAAGTGGTTACACAATTTTTACATTCCCACCAGCAGGGTATGTGGATTCCACTTTCTCCACATTTCTCCTGCCAGCCAGTTTCTCCTCATCACCAATTTCTCCTCATTAATTTGGTTGTTTAATGCTTTTGTCCTAAAATTCATCTTTGTATTAATATTGCTAACCCTAACATTCTTTTCATTAGAATTTGCTGATGTGTTTTTTTCCACCTCTTTTTTTCATCCTTTGTTTGACGTTTGTTTTAGGTGAATTTTTTGTAAACAGATTTGGCTGGAATTGTTGGACTCTAATCATGTGTAATTTTTACTTTTAATAGGAGCATTCAAACCATTCACGTTTGTTATGATAACTAATATATTGGGGATTTTTCTGTCTTAGCCAGTCCCTCTGCTGGCCGTGAATGCCCTTCCCCCTGATCTTTGGTTGGCCCTTTGTTATCATTTGGATCTCAGCTTAAATTTCACTTCTTGAGAGTGATTTTCCATGACAACCTAATCTCATTTAGTCACCCTGTCACTTCCTATCCTGTCACTGTTTCAGTTCTCAGCATAGCATTTGTCACCATCAGATATTTTTCTATGAGAGTTCAGACCTTGTTTGTCTTGTTTAAAGCTGGTGCTTGCCTAGAACAGTGCCTAGCACATAGAGATGCACAAACATGTTTATTAAATGAATATTAAATATATCCTGTTTTCATTTTCTCACTCTCTGTGATAATGTTATATATTATACATACATATAGTTCATTAGATTTCATATCATATGTTTTCCCTCTTTCCCTGACTGCTTTGGCAGATTGATTGTTTTTCCTCATCTTCTCCCCAACCCTAGTATCACTAGTTAAAAAAATGTCCTTCCTTTCTCTCTCTCCCTTTTTTTTTATCAACTTCATATTTTAACAGTTATGTTTAGGGATGCCTGGGTGGCTCAGTCAGTTAAGCCTCTGCCTTCGGCTCAAGTCATATTCCAGGGTCCTGGAACCAGCCACATATTGGGCTCCCTGCTCATCAGGGAGCTTTCTTCTCCCTCTGCCCTTCCCCCCGCTCATGCTCACTCTCTCTCAAATAAATAAAATCTTAAAAAACAAACAAAAAACCCAAAAAAAGTTATGTTTAAATCTGTGTTCTCTGTCAACATACCCAAAACAATGCCCCCTCTGTTGTTTTACTTTCTCATTCTAGCCAGCTTCCCACCTCCGCCACTCCTATCCCCGGTGAGGTGTGCCTCTCACTCTTACTTCTGCACTTCACCCTTCCTCTCCCGCTTCTAGGTTGTATTAGAACATTTGGGGCCCTTTTAAAGTTTTTCCTTATACCTTTAAAAACAAAAACAAAAACAAAAAAAACCCTAACACTGGATATTTTTTTATTTTTCTTTAAAGATTTTATTTATTTCACAGAGAGAGACAGCAAGAGAGGGAACACAAGCAGGGGGAGTGGGAGAGGGAGAAGCAGGCTTCCCGCTGAGCAGGGAGCCTGATGTGGGGCTCAATCCCAGGACCCTGGGATCATGACCTGCGCCGAAGGCAGGCGCTTAACGACTGAGCCACCCAGGCACCCCAACATTGGATATTTATTGTTGCTTTTATACGAAATATAAATGAATAACAACATTAAATAAAAGTACATGTGTAACAACATTAAAAGGGAGTGATAACCAACACTTTCCGGGTGGTGATTGCCTCTTGGGTAGAAGAGGAGGTGAGGATTAGGGAAAGGTCCATCGGAGTCTTCAACGTTAGTATTACATTTAATTTCTTAAGCCAGATGTTGGCCTTATACCTTTTCTTTTTCAATAGCTATAAGATATAGTTCACAGTCACATTATCGTTTATTCAGATTTGACTACACATTTTATTAGAGTCAATGATTGTATCAATCTCTTAGAATGTTTCTTCTGGGGGTGCCTGGGTGGCTCAGTTGGTTGAGCGACTGCCTTCGGCTCAGGTCATGATCCTGGAGTCCCGGGATCGAGTCCCACATCGGGCTCCCTGCTGAGCAGGGAGTCTGCTTCTCCCTCTGACCCCCTTCCCTCTCGTGCTCTCTATCTCTCATTCTCTCTCTCAAATAAATAAAAATCTTTAAAAAAAAAAAAAAAGAATGTTTCTTCTGATAATAATTGGGTTTTTTTGGCTGGTGAAATTCCTTGAGTAATTTTCTCAGAAAAGGCACATAGGTGGTGTATTTGTTTCCTATTGCTGTTGTAACAAATTACTGCAAACTCAAAACAACATAGATTTACCATCTTCTAGTTCTGGTGACCAGAAGTCCAAAGTGGGTCTTCCTGGGCTAAAATCAAGGCTCTGGCAGGATGTGTTCCTTCTGGAGGCTCTAGGGGAGAATCTAGTTTCCTTGCCTTTCCCAGCTTCTAAAGGCTGCCTGTGGTCTTTGGCTCCCGCTCCTTCCATTGTCTTTAAAGCCAGCAGTGTAAGATCTTCTAGCTCTTCCCCTCCCTACTCTTTCCCTCCCTGCCTTCTCTCTCTCCTTTCTCTCTCTTTCCCGTGCTCTCACTGGCACTTCTGCCTTCCTCTTTTGAGAACTCTTGTGATTATGTTGGGCCCACATGAATAATCATTGATCTTACCATCTCACAGTTTTTAACTTAATCACACCTGCAGAGTCCCTTTTATTTTTTTATTTTTTTTTTATTATTTTTTAAGATTTTATTTACTTATTTGAGAGAGAGAATGAGATAGAGCATGAGAGGGGGGAGGGTCCGAGGGAGCAGCAGACTCCCTGCTCAGCAGGGAGCCCGATGCGGGACTCGATCCCGGGACTCCAGGATCATGACCTGAGCCAAAGGCAGTTGCTTAACCAACTGAGCCACCCAGGCATCTCTTTGCAGAGTCCCTTTTAGCATGCAAGGAGACATTTTCACAGGTTTCAAGGATTAGAATGGGGATATCTTAGGGAGTTATTATTCTGCCTACAAGTTATATACTAAGTTCTTGTATGCTGGAAAGGTCTGGTTGTTGCAAGAGGGTGCGATCATCTTCATATTAAGGAAAATAGTTCCATCTTATAAAAAAGAAGTATAAAGTTGTTTTTGTTTGGAAGTTCTAATATGTGTAGAGGGTTATTTATGAACTGTGGAGGTAGTAGGTGGACTGTGCCAATTATTAAACCCTTATCTCCCACCTCTGAACATGTCTTCCGTGCTTCTCTCTGATGCTGGAGTCGGCTCTGCAACTACATTTCTCCTTTGCCACCTGGCTCCCTGTTAGGTTCTGCCTGTAGAGAGAGATTGGAAGAGGAAGGAGAAGGGACTTAACTTCTTCCTGATTGCCTATAGTTCCTTATTCCCACCCTGGCTTCAGTGACCTTTCTACCTTGTAGTCAGTCATAGCATCCTGCTATTATAAGCATTTTCTTTGGAGGGTGGGCATATGTGGCTCTTTTAGCTTACGTGAAGCACAGGTAATCACTCTTCCCTCTGTCTGGAACCTTGGAGTAAAAAAATTTCACCAGGATAGAACTCCCTTCATTACTCCTCCCTGACAGTTTGTAAGCCTTCTGAATCTGAAAACTCAAGTTTTGTTGTTTTTTTTTTTGACAGAGAAATCTTTTGGACGATGATTCAGACGAAGAAGAAGACTTTTTTCTGTAAGTTTTTTTTGTTTAACAGCCTTATTGGTGTTGTAGATGTAATTAACATCTAATAAAATGCTTATAGAGTAGATGTAATTAACATCTAATAAAATGCATATAAAGTATATGAGTTTTGATACATGTACTATACACCTATGAAATCATCACCAAAATCAAGTAAAGAGCATAACCATCACTTCAAAAGTTTCCTCATACCCCTTGGGAATCTCACTCCCCCAATCCCCAGGCAACCACTGATCTGCTATCACTATAGTTTGTATTTTCCAGAATTTTTTAAATAAATGGTATCATGCAGTATGCCTTTTTTTTCCTGGCTTCATTCACTTTGCATAATAATTTTGAGATTCACCTATGCTGTCACATGTACCAGGAGTTCCTTTTTATTTCTGAGAAGTATTCCATTATATGAATGTACTACAATGCATTCATCCATTCACTTATTGGTAGATATTTGGGGTGTTTATAGTTTTCGCTATCATGAATAAAGCTACTATAAACATTTATGTACAAGTTTTTGTGTGGACTTATGCTTTCAGTTCTCTTGGGAAAATACTTAGGAGTTAGTTGAGTGGCTTGTATATTTTTACGGCTGTTTTCCAAAGTGGTGTACCATTTTATATTCCCACCAGCATTGTATAAGAGTTCTAGTTGCTCTAAATCCTCATCAATACTATATATGGTCAGTGTTTTAATTTTAGCCATTCTTACAGGTATGTAGTGGTATCTCACTATATTTTAGTTTGCATTTCCCTAATGACAAATCATGTTAGACATCATTTTTTGTGTGTATTTGCCATCCTCATAGCTTCTGATAAAGTACATGTTAAAATCTTTTGCCCAATTCTAAATGTGTCTTCTTATTCAGTTGCTTATGTATTCACGATATAAGTTCTTTGTCAGGTATGTTTTACAGATATTTACTTTCAGTCTGTATCTTAATCTTTTCATTTTCATAACAATATCTTTTGAAGATCAAACTGTTGATTTTGATGAAATCAATTTATTACAAATTTTCTTTTATTGTTTTCACTTATTTAAGAAATATATGCCAAGCCCAGGTTCAGTAAGATCTTCTCCTGTGTTTTCTTCTAGGAGTTTTATAGTTTTGGCTTTTACATTTAGGTCTATAATCTATTTCAAGTAAATTTTAATATATGGTTGAAGTAAGGGTGAAGAATGAATTTTTTTTCTTTTTGGCGTATGGCTATCCACCATCTGATGAAAAGATTATCCTTTTCCCATTGAATTGCCATGATACTTTGTCAGTTAATTGATCTGATCAGTCCTTCACAGTTATGATTAGAAAGGGCTGTGTTCGTACAGGCTTAGATTTGTATTTGCAAAGTCAGGAAGGCAGGTGTATATTATTGCAGGAGTTTTCTCTGGAGATTCATGTAGAGGGGTGTGCCTGAGGAGAAACATTTGCCTCTCTCTTTGTTATAATGTTGCAGAGTTTTTGTAGAGGCTTTTGCTCCCCCAAATAAAAACATTTTATTAAATGTAATTGACAGCTGTGAAGCAGTGAACAAAAAAGAGCCTGCCAGATAGGAAGCAGATCCATTAACAGGAAATAGTATCACTTTGGCCAAGGTCAGATGAAGTGGCAAGATAATTTCCTACATGTGACAAGATTTCCGAAGAGTCACAAAGCTAATTGCCTTGGTGCCAATTATGGTGGAAAGCTTTAAAACTGGAGCAATAGCTGCCTCTCAGAAAGGAACTTAGGGTTGAACAGGAGGCCAGAAGCTTAAATAAGTGATTCCCTCATTGAAAGCTGGGTACCCTTGTGAGAAACACTCAGTCTTCAGACCAGCAGTGTACTGCTGGAAGTCCACTCGCAAATGACGTACATCTTTCAGAAGGCCTGACAGCCAGCGTGCACACTTGCTCAAAATGCACTTTCCACACACTGAGGTTCTATCTGGGTATTGAAAGGGAGACAAAACAAATACATTTTTTAAAAATTAATCAACACCCAAGTTTATAGCAGCATTATTCACAATAATCAAAAGATGGAGCAACCTAAATGTCCATGAGCAGGTGAATGGATAAACAAAGGGTATATCGATACAATTGATTATTAATCGGTCTTTATTACTCAGTCTCAAAAAAGAAGGAAATTCTCACACATGTTACAACATGGATGAACCTCAAAGACGTTATGCTAGGTGGAAGAAGCTGATCACAAAAGGATAAATTTTACATGATTCCATTTATGTGAAGTACCTAGAGTAGATGAATTCATGGAGACACAAAAGTAGAATGGAGGTTGCCAGGGGCAGGATGAGGAGGAATGGGGGAGTTAGTGTTTAATTGGTACAGATCCTATTTTTTTCTTTTCTAATTTTAAAACATTTTTTTATTTATTTTTTAAAGATTTTTATTTATTTGACAGAGACACAGCAAGAGAGGGAACACAAGCAGGGGGAGTGGGAGACAGAGAAGCAGGCTTCCCACAGAGCAGGGAGCCCAATGCGGGGCTTGATCCCAGGACCCTGGGATCATGACTTGAGCCGAAGGCAGACGCTTGACTACTGAGCCACCCAGGTGCCCCTAATTTTTTTTTTTTTTTTAAAGTAAGCTCTACACCCAACATGGGGCTCAAACTCACCACCCTGTGATCAGGGGCATGCTCTACTGAGTGAGCCAGGCACCCACCCTACTTTTTAAAATTTTTGTGGTCTATGCCTTATTCTCTGTCTCAAAGGAATGATAATTACTCAAAACATCCAGAAGTTTTTATTTCCAGAATATTAAAATGGTTGAAATGATATAACACTTAACTAATAAATAATTTGAGAAATGTTGGTATTTTCGTAGACTCTTCGATTTCCCTTTAGCTTTGTTGATAAGTTTAAGATGAGTAACGAAAAAAATACTAGTGTTTTGAATGGATTTTTCTCTGTATCCATTCCTGATAATCAGCATTTTATGATAACCTAATTCGAAGGTGAATTTACTTTTAGTGTTCTATAATTTATCATAAAGCTATTCCTAGTCACTGGCACTTGAGTTGTTATGGTGTTTCAGAGGTTAGTGATTAGAACAACCTGTGTATAAACAAAGGGTTATATAAACCCTATTTTCTCTGAAAATTTTAACATTCAGAAGAATTAGATTAGTTGTGGCCAGCACCAAGTACCAGTAAAGTACAGATGTGATTAAATATCATTCAGTTTCAGCAATACCAGTAAAATGTGTTTTTTCATAATAAATGACTAATCCATGTTTAGAGTTGAGCTTGATTGTGTGTCTTTTCTATTTTTTTTTTTTTTAATGCTCTCATTATGAATATGTACTTGGTATTTTGTTTTCAGAAGGGGACCATCTGGACCAAGATTTGGACCTAGAAATGATAAAATTAAGCAGTAAGTTCCTGAGATCTCATTTGCTTAAGTGATTATCATAATTCTGTGTGGACCCAGGGTTGGCAGTCTGCAGCCTATGAGCCAAATCTGGTTGCTGCCTATTTTTCTGAATGAAGTTTTATTGGAACACAGCCATGCCTGTTTGTTTTCTTATCTATGGCTGCTTTCAGACTACAGTGGCAGATTTGAGTAGTTGTGACAGAGACCTTATGGCCCAAAAATCTGAAATATCTATTATCTATCTGGCCCTTTACAGAAAAAATTTGCTGAGCCCTGATGTAGACTAACTATAACTACTGGATTGTAAAAAAACGAGTAATTCTTTCTATTTTCACAAAGCTACCTCTGAATAATGGCTAAGGAAATCCAATTCCTGTGTTGGTTTCTCTTAACTTAATTACTTTATGTCAAATCCATTTATTTAGCATAATCTCAAGGTCCATTTTGGTTTTAAGTCTATTGCTTGATTCCCATTTTCAGAATAAATAGAAGTAATATAGATTTAGGTTTTTGAAGTATAATTTTTTTATATTCCTCCAGAATTTTTTCATATCTATAACTTATCCTAATTCCTATATTGATCTAAGATTTATAGCTAAGTAATTTTTAGTTTAAAGCTTTTTCTGTATATGTTGGTGGTGGTAGGTTGATGGGTAATGCTGTAGTAAATGTATCTAATGTTAGAAGGATCTGAGTCCTGACAAGAAGGGAGAAGGAATGGGAGGAGCAGTGAAATAGCCCTGGAAACTGACCGAGTTTTGAAGACTAACTGTGGACGATAACTAAATGGCCTGGATTCAGGATCTAAGGAGGAATAGTCACTGCTCTAGTTCAGTTGGCACACAGTGGGAAGGGTGCTGTAATAGGGAATCAAGTTATTGGTCAGACACTTGGGCTTTAGTCAGGTAGCTGTTGGTGTGACAAAAAATGTCCACACTTAGCTGAATCCTAGCTAATGGATTCTGCAATACAGAACCAAGGTTCCCACAAACTGATTTGAGTGCTAGACAGGATGTTTTCATTTTCTCTTGCTATGTAACAGATTGCCCTGAACCTAGCACCCTAAAACAACATACATTATCATCTCACATTTTCCATGGGTCCAGGAGTTTGGTCACTGCTTAGGTGGGCCCTCTGCAACAGGGTCTCACAAGCCAGAAATCAAGGTGTTGCCAGGGCTGGGATCTCACTTGAAGCTCCTGATGAAGCTCAGGTAGTTGTTGCCAGAATTACTTTCCTTGCACATGTAGAACTCATGGTACCTGCTCCTTCAAGGCCAGCAGAAGAGAGTCCCTGCTGCTCCAAGGCTCTGATTTGGCCAGTAAAGATAACAATGAGCTACTTAGATTCAGGCAGTTCATTATGTACATAGACCATAAAAGGAAGAGTAGCCAAACTCTGGGTTCTTGTTCTACACACCAAAAATGATGACTCCAAAACAAAAGGGGCTGCACCGCTATAATAGGAGGTATAGGATACCCTGTTACAAAGGAGCCAATTCTGCACTGTAGCTCAGTGGTTTTATAGTCTGCAGATAAGGCCTGCAGAAAGCCTCCATACATCCTCAGAACCTGGGAAGTTGTAAGAAATTGTCTTGTGACAGTCTTCAGGGAGATGAGTGGGAGATGGCCGCACAAGCCATTCATCTTGTGTTCTGGGAGGATTAAAAAGCATGCAGGGTCATCAGGATGCCATGGCAGAGCTGTTTCTCTACACTGAGCCAGCGTGCCTTCTGTGTCCACCCACAGTTCTTACCTAAACCACCTGGGAAAGAGGACTTCACTGATGACACACTTGTTTTTTGTCCTGTCAGTATGCTTTGTTTCCTGTCTGATAATCCTTCTGCAGAGTGAGCCTAGTACTGAGTATGGCTTATTGAGTCTTTTGAATATGATTTTCCAGATGAACCCAAGCCACTGCTGGTTGTACAGAATGGTCATTGCAAACAAAGTATCTATGTTAGCAAGTGCCAAGCACATGCACACATGAATATATTTATGTACATATTAATGTAATCACAGAATTTTAGAACAGTAAGGGATTATTAAGTATAATGGTTCTTACTCTAGAGCTAAAGGCTTGCCAGACTTAGAAGGTGATCAGTCATCAAAACATATATATTCACCCTTGTGGGCACAAACTCATAAATGCGTATTTAACCAGGGCATGATTCAGTGTGTGTGCCCAAAATGGCCCAAGATGGCAGAGCACAACCTACCACACAGCTTGCCCATGGACAAATACCTGGCATTAGTTGAGTAACCAAAATTGGTAGCACTGGTGAGTTTCTTTAAGCTGCCTATTACTACTTAGTTTGTAACGTTTTAATACAGGGTATTTCTTAACCTCACGGATCAGTAACGTTGCTTTGAATTTGATTGGCATGTTGACACCAGATTATTCCCACAAAAAATACTCAACATCACTTTTTATGGAAGATTTCTTTTGGTGAGAGATTTAAAATATTCACATGCCTATGTAAAATGTATGATTCTCTTTGGAATGTTTTCTTTGTTTTTAAGTTAAATAACAGCTTTATAGATGCAGCTCTAGTGAATTACAGGCATTCTCTGTTAGGGGTAAGTAATTTCCTAAGTATAGTCTTGGTCCAGTCAGTTTAACTTCATAAAAAGGACCCCAAGGTATGTTCTATGATGCAACAGATATATATATATAGATATATAGATATATATGTATGTATATATATGTATGTATGTATGTATATATGTAGTTGCAAAAATACAGCATAACTTTAAACCTTCTTTTGTCAACACTACCTTAAAAAGCCACAAGATGGGGGTGTTAAGTATGAAAATAAAATATTTTCTTTAGAGTATTTGTTGCAGAGCAGGATTTTTTTTTTTCTTAAAAGAAGGGCACTGACATTAAGTGCATGCTAAGTGTTAAGCATTGTGCTAAGTGTTTAAAAAACACTGTTACATCTAATTCTCACAAGTGAGAGATGACCATTTTCATTTTAAAGGTGAGAAAATACGAGGCTCAAGGAGGCTTGCAACAGACACTACTATACCATGCAGTTTCCCTGTTGATAATTGAAATAGAGGCATTTCAGGAATACAGGTGCTGTCAAGCCCTAAGCATGATTTAAATCAACATTGAAATATAGCTTTTCCTTTCTGTATATCTTTATCTTTTTCTGGGTACATGCTCTCTTGTGTCCTTTCTTCTACCCGTATGACTCTCCTTTAACCGGAAATGATACAAATCTCCACACCCTCCTTTACAAACTTGTTTTTCCTTTGAGTTCTTAATTTTCTGTTTTAGTTAATAGCATTATCTCTTGACACTCAGTTGCTCAAATTACAAATCTCTCTACCCTTTTCCTGCTTCTACCCTTTTCTTGCCTCTACTTAGAGGCAAAAAAATAAATATATTCTTTAAAGAATAAAGAATTACTTGCAAGTAATCCAGTGCATTTTAAACATTTTTTTGAGTTGTAAGAACCATGAGTTCAGGGGCGCCTGGGTGGCTCAGATGGTTAAGCGTCTGCCTTCGGCTCAGGTCATGATCCCAGGGTCCTGGGATCGAGTCCTGCATCGGGCTCCCTGCTCCTTGGGAGCCTGCTTCTCCCTCTGCCTCTCTCTCTCTCTCTCTGTCTCTCATGAATAAATAAATAAAATCTTAAAAAAAAAAAAAAGAACCATGAGTTCACTTTATTTCTCCTTTTAAATATTTCACTGGAATGACCATTTTATGAAGTAATTTAAGGTAATTTTTGTCTAACAGAACAGAGGAAAATAAACACTTTAAATTATTAAACATTTCTGTATTTGTGTACTCAAGGTAACTCCTGAGTGAGAGTAGGCAGCTAAGAACCAATTAGATGAATGAACCAATGAAGATTTAGTCTTTATTAAACAGTCTGAAATTTGATTAAAACAGGCCCTCATCACCTAACATAAAGGAGGAAATTATATTTTCATTTTGAAAAACAGCAAAAAATGTTTCTGTTCCCTCTTGGGTGCTTCAGAACCTTCCCAGCTGTGCCCATGTCTTAAACCTGTTTGTTTAAAAGAAAACTGATGAGCAGTGAACAGTTAACACCCACGGAGCATCAGCGTACATTTCTGTTTTGGAAACTGAGTATTTTCATAAGCTAATCACACACCCAGGCAGACTCCTTTGTTAGCCTTAGTTTATAAACTACAGCAGAAGTAAGTTATAGCTGTGTCCGCGGGACGCCTCTGTAGCCTATGGAAAAGAAAAGGAAACATTATTTAGAGTCAAGCTATTTGACTAAAATCTGCAGTTACTGAACATTCTGACAGAAATTTGCAGGAACAGGGCTAAGTAAACTATCTTTAATATGACTTTTACTTACAGTATCTTTAATTTCCTGAGTGCTCAAGCCCACAAATGGAAGAACCGTGCTGCACAGCCTTAACTTAAACATTTTATAGTTGAATACTTGTCTGAAAACTTGCTATTTTCTATCATGGAAGTTTTCTGATGAAAGTTTCAAAAATTATAAAATGTTCAAAAGAAAAAATAATTTTTAAATCTTTCTTTTAAACTAGTGTTCAGAATCAGGTGGATGAAGTTATTGATGTCATGCAAGAAAATATTACAAAGGTAATTGAAAGAGGGGAGAGACTAGATGAACTACAGGACAAATCAGGTACAGATACTTCATATATTTCTCGATACTCTTAATTTGTGTTTTGATAGTTTATTTCTTTTCCCATTTCTCCAGCCAGAGTTTAGGAATCTTAGCTTAGGAAAATGATATTTGGTCCTTAATTTTGTGATTTTAGTATTTTAACTTTAGCTCCCTTTACTTGAATCATCTAATTGCATTAATTATCAGGTTGAAAATGGAAAAATTTTAAATTTATTGTTGAATAGTTAGAGTAAAATTTTTTTTGCCTTATTATGTTCATGTGCACTGTATTTCTTTTCTCATGATCTCAAGAAGGAAAAGTCTAATCACTTCTTTCAACACTTATGTCAAACTTCATCTGATATTTTTATCTTAGGCTTTCTCTGATAACAGTTAACATTTCTTTATTGACAGATGTTAGTCTCTGTACTTGTTAACAGTTGCTGGCACATGTTAGCTTCTCAAATATTGTTTTAGTGATGAATGGCTAAATACCTCACTCATCCTTGAAAGACTTATCGAACCACAGAACTTATTTAACCACTTTTAAAGTTCATTGTTTTATTTCAGACTGTTTCACAGTTTATTTATCCATTGTCCTGTTAATGTTTGAGTTGTTTCAGATTTTTTTCACTATTAAACAGGTTTATAGTGGGCATGCTTGTACATGTGTCCTTGTGCGCATGTGTGAAAGTTTTTTCTAGGGTATGTAACTAGGAATAAATTGTTATTTAGTAGGGGACAGATATTTTCAGCTTTACTAGATACTGTCAAATTATTCTTCAAAGTGATTAAATCTCTGCCGATTTATATCCTTACTAGCTATGTATGAGAGTTCCTACTGTTCCACATTCTCAATAAAACTGATATTGTCCCAGCAAAAATAAATAAATAAATAAAATTCATTGTTTTACTTCAAAATCAGTCACTTTTTGTATCTTCTAAGAATCTACATTTTCCACGTGTAAATTTTTTTTCCATAGGTGTGTCAAGTATTTGAATTTTTGAAGAGTTTTTTCTTACCAGGATTCATAAGTTTATGTGAAAGCATTGAGGCCCTGGGAAAAATGACCTACAGCTGTTTTTTGCCCCCCCCCATACAGATTGCCAGAGTTTGTGGGTGGAGGAAAGGAAAGATGTTGTTTTCATGCTTAAAAGGGAGTACATTTGCGGAAGTAGAAATTAATATTTTCTTGTCTTTGTGTGACTAGATAAAAGAATCCTGTTATGTCGTTTAATCCTTCTCTCCATCCTCTATGTGATATAGAAAGCTTATCGGATAATGCAACTGCTTTTAGCAACAGATCCAAACAACTTCGAAGGCAAATGTGGTGGCGTGGATGCAAAGTAAGTCAGAAGACAATGGATAAGTTGCCCAGCATCTCAGGTGGTCTTCAAAGAATAAAGGGCTACTAGATCCGAAGCCCTGTGAGGGCAGGGACTACCACTGCATTGTTTATTATAGCTTCTGAACTTGGGACATGCTGGGACTCAGCAAATATTTGTTGAATTAATTAATAGCTTTGGGGACAGGAATAATTAAAGGAATCAAGCAATTCCTAAAAGGATGTTTTCATGGATTTTGTCATAGAAAGTATCCCACATTTTATTAGTCATTTAGTTACTTGTACACTTACTACCTTGTAAGAAATATAAATTTTTCATGTAATTTATTATTAGTACCTTTTTGGAGCATCTTATAACATTACATAGAGATATTAAAAAGATGGAGTGGAAGCTAGAGAAAAATATAATTTTCTGTTGGAAGGGAAAAAATAAAAGCAGTTTGTATGTCAGAATCCATTATGAAAAATGAGGCTTAAAAAAAATCTCGCCACTACCCTTTATTATTCCAGAGAAATGTTTAACAAGGAAAAACATGAGAATCAAAATATACACTAACATATTTTTGCAAAACATTTTATAAAAATGAATTTACCTCTTAAATATGGCTACTAAGCCTTAAACAGAAAATGTTTAAGATTTTATAGTGAATTTCATATCACACAGCAATTTCTTTTTCTTCCTAATTCCATGTATCATTTTTGACTTTGTTGAAAATCTTAGACATAAACTCATTGTTTTTAATCTCTCATTTTCAAGTTTAGTGATAACTTTCTAAACTTGACATTGCCTTATGCTAAGGATTTCTTCCAAAGAGTTGCCGTGGTTTTACTTGTTTTTATCTGTTGACCTGTTGAATAATCTTACTTTCAGAAATAGAACTGAGGGAAGAAACACGTTTCATTGTTCCCCTTGTCTAGAATTTTAATTTTTGCTTAAATTTTTATTCTTTAAAGAATAAATTTCCCATTTTCTTTAAGTTTTCCGTTTTTATAGAAATTCTCTATAGCCTGGTTTGGAAGAACAAAGGGTTATAAGCCACTCACTTCCTTTCCCCATACATACACATGACCCATTCATGTAGCCACAAAAAGATGACCATAATGTGCATTTTGCTTAGGTTTTTTTAGCCATCTCTAAAGATTGTTGTTTTGCATTTTCTGGATTTCAGATCAGAGGAACAGTATGCTTTATTTTTTTTAACAGTATGTTTTTAAGGAGAAAAATTGAATTATATTTTTTAAATCATATTTGAATTATATTTCTAAATAGTCCCTATATCACTGCCATTTTCTGGTTTGACTTTGATGAGTTAGGAAAGGCTAAGGAAAGAGATATAGGGACAGAAAACAGAGGTTGCCAATGGCTAAGGGTAGGGAGGTGGATACTGACTATAATAGGGCATGAGGGAACTTTTTGGAGTGATGGAAATGCCTTGTGTTTGACTGATGGTGGTGGTCGACAGCTATACATTTGTCAAAACGCACCAAGATGAACTTAAAAGGGTGATTTTTATTCTAGATAAAGTATATTTCAATAAACCTGACTTTAAAAATAAGTAAATGAACAAAATTATCCAGTAGGTGAGGAGGGAGAATTTCAACATTGTTTTGTTATCATAATTAAAAATTTTAATAGGCACCTGGTGTCCAAATTGCAAAGCTTCCTTGTATTCTCTTGGTCACTTTGTTCTTGTCATAAATGCCACTAAAAATGTTACCAGTAGCTTTAGTTTAGAAACATTAAAGCTACTTCTGGTTGCTATTTCTGATACTCAAGTGTTTATAGTAGGTAGGTATCTTTTTTTATTAATGAACCATCTTTAATCAATTATCTGTGAAAATGTTTGATGAAAACAGACTTGCAAAAAAAAGAAAAAGAAAACAGACTTGCATTTGAATTCATCAGGAAAATCAAACCAATTTATAGTTTATGGCTTTTAGGATAAATGAGGAATGTGACAATTTTATAGAGAGAGATGTGAGCTGAAAATATTAAGCAGCTAAGGACTAATCTTAAGGTTTCTCTTCTCAACTGTGAAGCTGGCCAAGAGTGCTCTTAGGCAAGTTATTTATTAAATGAGGTTATTCACAAAGAATCTAAATTATATTCATCAAAATGGAGACAGAAATGCCAAGAAGAGAGTAAGGAACAAAAACTAACAGAATTCTCATATACTTTGAGAGTAAGTGCTATAGAAAACGCTGCCTTATGTGGAGAGAATGATTTGTGTTAGACACCTGTGTTACTCATCATATCCTTACACTTGTTAACAGAGTTGCTAAAATGTCATACTTTTCTTGGTCTCATATTAGAAATCAGCATGAGAAATCATAGACACAATGTTCAGGCCAATGAGGGCTTTCTTACTGTTTGCTGTGCAGTGCAGCCTTGAACAATAAAATCCAGGCAAAAACCCCTAAATTTGGGAACTCTGATTATTTATAAAAAGATGCAAATAGCCAGCAAATTCACGTGATAAAAAATTGGACAAGCTTTCAAGGGATGAGCCTATTCATTGATGAGTTCGTATGATGTAATAAGTAGCACAACAGATAATCTTGGCTTTATTAACAAGTAAAACATTAATACCTATCTTATGCCTTTTTGTGTGTTGTAGATAAAAGCCATCATGGCTTTGGTTGCTGTTATCCTTTTGCTAGTGATTATCAGTAAGTATTTACTGGATTAGTAATTTTGGGGGGCTATCATTTGTTTTAGAGGTCATTCTAATTTCCCTTTTAACTTATTTTCAGTTGACCTAGTATGACTAATGTCAGGTTTGAGTAATGACTTCTGACCCAAGTCAGGACCTCTTAACCCACTAGGGTCTGTGGATCTCTGAAAATGTTCTTAAGTTGTATGAAAAATTGTATGTGAATATGCATATGCACATTTTTATTGGGAGAGAGTCTGTATCTTTTATCAGATTCTCAGAGAGTCCTGCCTACTCCCCATCCCCACCCACAAATACAGGGCTAAGCTATTTGTTCCAGGCCCGTCTTCTGTTAACTTCAGGTATGGAAGCTTGTATTTCATAATACTGTGTTAGGAGGACAAGTCCAGATAAATTTTCTCCAGATGGTGGTTTTTTGTTTTGTTGTTTTGGTTTGGGATTTGAACTTTATTTAAATCATTAAAGCTTAACTCTTGTCCTTTCTTTTTTTCCATAATGTTCTTATTAAAGTCAGATCAGTTTTACTACTTCCTCCTCTCCAAGGCCTCTTTACTTGTGTTTACAGGGATTTTATGAAGATTTGTAAAGTGTCTCAAAATAACCATTTGAAAAACTCCATGGTGATACTCTCAGAAAAAGGTTGTTACAAAGAAATAGTGTTAATCCTCATTGTTCGTGGATTCTATGTTTATGACTTCACCTAAAACACTGATGTGTAAACCAGAAATCAGTCCTGGAGGTGCTTCACCGCTCATTGGCAGCTGTATCCAGAGTGGTGAAAAATCTGAGTCTCCCCTTGTGCACGTTCCCAGCTGACATCTAACGAGGCCATGCTTGGCCTTTCTAGCTTCAGCTCTCATAAAGTAAACAGGTGTCTTTTTAAGTCTATTTAGTGCCACATTTCTCACATTTTTGTGCATTTTGTTCGTGATTTTACTGTTTAAAGTGGCCCCCAAGCATCATGCTGACGTGCTGGCTAGCGTTGCTAAGCTCAAGAAGGCAGTGATGGGCCTTCTGGAAAACACCTGTGTTAGATAAGCTTCATTTAGGCATAAGTTACAGTGCTGTTGGCCAGGAGTTCAGTGTTCGTGAATCAACAGCATATATGAAAAGGTTATCTTTGAACAGAAAGACAAGGTTCTGTATTGATTGGTTGACAAAAATGTAGCCAGAGGCTTGCAGGAATTTAGCCCTGTATTTTCCCTAGCAACAAGGGTTTATTATTCACTAATTCAGTGTTTGTAGTGACTTTATAGAACATAACTACTGTAGATACCAAGATTCAACCATGTATTTATGGCGGATAATTTGGAAAATATGGAATAAAGCACAAAGAAGAAAATAAAATTCAGCTGTAATCCTACTATACAGAGATAGCCACTGTTAATAACTATCATATATACTTCAAGTTTTTTCCTATTAAGATATTAAGCATGTTTTTCAAAAACTAACATAAATACTTTCTAATAAATGTTTAATAACCTGGGAAAATATGTGTAACATTTAAAAAATATTGTAGCAGCTGTATGCTATGGTAATATCATAATCTATTTGATCAGAATGCTAATTTAGTGGCGCCTGGCTGGCTCAGTCAGTAGAGCATGTGACTCTTGGTCTCGGGGTTGCAAGTTCGAGCCCCGTGTTGGATGTGGAAATCACTTAAAAATAAAATCTTTAAAGAAAAAATGCCAATGTTAGACATTGTTTTATGATATTTTTGCTTATCCACTCCCATTTGTATCTTTCATCTCAGATAAAAGTTCTTTCCTGGGGCTCCTGGGTGGCTCTGCTGGTTAAGCATCTGACTCGATTTCAGCTCAGGTCATGATCTCTGTGAGATTGAGCCCTGCACTGGGCTTCGTGCTCAGTGCTCAGCGGGGAGTCTGCATGAGGTTCTCTCTCCCTCTTCCCTCCCCGCCCCGCGTGCACATGTTCTCTCTCTCTCTCTCTCTCTCTCTAAAATACATAAATAAATCTTTAAAAAAATAAAATAAAAAGTTCGTTCCTCATTACGTATTTCCAAAAGTAGACAGCTACATTTAGGAATATTGTTTTTAACATACCATCTGAATCTGATTTTGATATGTTCCATTTTTCACTTTTCTCTTGCAGTTCTTACAGTCTTGAAATATCGTGCTTGATTTGGTGACAGAGATCTTCATTACACAAAATTTGGGACAACAATAATAAAAGATTGCTGCGTAATTTAAATGAAACTTATGTATATAACTTTCAAAACTTCTTTTTCAAGAAACTAAGAGGCAAGTATCACTTCAAATTGGAGCATTGAGAATGTCCAGTTATCTTCTTCCCTTCTAAAAAAATGTGTTTTTAAAAATTATGTTTAAGGCAGAGATAACCAGCCTCTATTTTGCCATATTCCAAGGATCTAATTTGAAACTAGATACTTGCCAGTTCCTTGTTTGTACATGTAATTAAACAGTGATCACAATATTTCATACTGTTAATATAAGGACTTGTATTATTGCATCGACATGGGGGTCAAACTGGGAGTCCAGAAGCCTATGTAGAGTACCAAAACATTATGCTAAAAACATGCATAGCCATTCCATCAATATTTGCAAGATTCTTCTAACATTACAACTGCTTTGCAAGCAATTTCCACATGTTTATGGGTGTAACAAAAGCTAAATGTAAATTTTGCTGCCTTCAGCTTTAACTAAAACATTCCAGTAAACCTATTTTTGACTGTAAAAGGGAATGTGTAGTAATTTTTTGGCATATGGATTATTTAAATGGAAAATTTAAACAATACAAAAGGCATAGTATGGCACCATAAAACTGGAGATAATAAAATTATTGGAGAACATCATTGGAGTGTTTGAAAATGAACAGCATGGTCCAGTCTGTTTCCAGTTAGCCTCCAATAAGGAGGGTCCAGACCTAATGTGAGTAAATGAAATCCACAGGTAACTTATTCTCTGATCTTATTTTCATTGATAGCTTCCCTCTTTAACTTCAACTAGTCCCTCTACCAGATGTGCTCAAAGTAGCAAAATCATCTGCTTAGCATTTGCTACTTTTTCATTCCCTGATTATCCCCCGAGAGATGCATGTTGTACAATCAAGTGTCGAATTAGCCAACAATGATGAGTATAGAAAGTCGAGATAGTCATGCATCATTCAGTAACCAAATAGCTAGAGTCACCATTAATCTAAGTCTGTTTTTACAGTAATAAAATGTATTGTTAACGTTAAAATGTGCCAACCTCCTTGTGTTGTCTAAACAAGACAAAGTGAAAAGACAAAGTCCTCAAATGTGTTCGAGGAGGAAGCTTTATAATAAAATTGGAGGTTCTGCAGAAACTTGTGCACATGGATATGTTGACTGTATATACATATAAAACTAAATTTGAAATATGGTTAATAGAAGAACCAGTATTTAGTTAGGAAAGAAAAATGATCCTGTATAGGTTTTATTTCTTTGGTCATTTTAATTCAGAATGTCTGAAACATAGAATCTGTTTTTTGTTTTTTTTTTTAATTCTACAGGATTGGTATTAAAAGGCAAAAATGTTCTGTTTAAATGGAAAGAAATATGAAGGGAGAGAGCACATTAGGAGATAACTCAAGACACCTGCAAGTTAACACTAAATTTTATAGTCTGATAACATTTCAAAAAAGATAAAGGTCTTACATACTATGGGGTATTGTCACTGGTCTCTCTACTCTTCGTAAATGTCAATGTAAATAACATAATAAATACTCAATCCTTTGACAAAATAGGATGCCCAGGAAAATGAGCATTTTTAGAATCTGAGTAGCTAATACAGTTCAGGAATGGAAACGTTTTAATGGGATGGACAGAATTAATCCTAACATACATATGTATGTCTTTTATTTGGGATTGGCACTAGATTCATCAGTGGTTATTTTTCTGTTGGTTGAGGGAGAAATCTCGTTTCTCCATGATTGCAGTGAAGATGAAGATTATTTCTCAAAAAGAATTCACGTTTCCAGTGTTTCTTTTAATAAAGTATTCCACTCTTAAATATAAAAAATAAAATTATAAAATTGTTTTTTTAACTTTAACCATAAAAAAATGAAGTATTTATATGACAATGTCGTATATATGTCATTCTCTTTGTATTTAAATATATGTGGCTGTCGGAAATACTGGTGGCAGGCATGTCTGTGTTCTAGTGGTGGCTTGGTTCAGTTTATCCTTTTGTCTTTCTTGGTCTTCATTAATCCTGAGACCCTTAAAATGGCTGGCATGTTAATGACTTTACTCTGGTAATCTTAAAGATACGAGCCTTCTTACAGTCAAAAACAAAAGAAAAATACGTTGTTCAAATTGATGTCAGGCCTACCTTCCTTCCTTCCCTTAATCATTCTTTTTCTCATTCAGCTCAGATCATCCTGCACTTGAAAAATGAAGTTTTACCACTATCAAAACTATCATTATTTAACAGCAACGAAGATCAACAGAAAAATTCAAGTAGCTTTGTAAATACTAGTTGGTACCCAGTGAAATCAGGTCACTATTTTTATAATCCCTGAAACATACCCTTATGATTTATGTTTAATTACTGAAGCCTATTGCCCTGTAGCAATTTTGTGATTATAACACTGACTGATTAACTCCTTCTGACTATAACCCAGTATCACCAGTTGAGTGGTCTTTTGGCTTCTCCATCCTGACAAAGCTCACTGAAAATTGCACTCCGATTTTATGAACTTAGGGGTTTCTTGATTCAAAGAAAGCTCAATATTGAAAATGGAACATTATCTAAAATGGAGGAGGGATAATTAGTACACGTCAGATAGAGAAATACATGGTATTTGCGCTCCTGCAGATCACTTACCATACAATCGCTCTGCACTAGAAGATAACTTCAGCATTTCTACAGCAAAATTTGATATCGTTCAATTCTGTGTAGGAAGAATAAAAAATTGAAATTTCTCATTCTCAGTACAGTCTTCAACATGCTTGCTGCCCTCTCAGCTTTGTCACCCACACTTACTCTATCTACACCTGTATGTCTAGACACTGATTTCTAGAAAACATGCAAGAAATTGTTTTTTCGTGTTGGGAAGGGATGCCATTAGAAGAGGTCCTTAATTGTATCGAGTCAGAGTATTACGAAGTCAAGGATAGCTAACTTCTCTTTCATTAGTCTAATTTTGTGTTTTCACAATGGAAATGTGATGGAAGTCAATTTTATTTTTCTGTGAGTGTGGAGTAAGGGCATGAATCAGTCCAAGAGCATTTACACATTTGTTTTAGAATGCATTGTAGTGCTTATATTTGTGCAGGCACTGAGTCCTAAGGAGCTGAAAGATGCCCTACTTCTCAATCTATCCACTGCTTTTAACATGTAGACAAACAGAACCATACATCAGACGGATGTGGGGCTCCGGCTGTCTTTGTAAGTTTGATTTGGTCTTCCTCTGACTTTTTCTGAAAATCGAATAGAGTAAGGGATGGGGACACAAACTCTTTGAATCTGTCTCCTGTTTTATTATAAGAAACTGCTTGGGGGGCAGGGGGAACAAAAGAAACTGCTTGGAACAGGTCAGTAGGAATTGAAAGGAACACATGACCGACCCAATTAGAGTGGGTAAGTGTAAGCTTGTGAAAGCACAGGTAATACCATATTTGTGTGTCTCCACAGCACCCAGCACAATGCTGTGGACCTGGCAGTTTCTAGATCAGTGTGCCTAGGAAACCACAAAGACAAGAGTCCGCTTCCATAGTCCTCACCACAGAGAGGACATGATCACATAATATGGCCTTTGGACTTTACCAGGAGATAGTAGTGCTCTTTGAACAATAATTGGGTATAGAAAAATTCTGATTTTATAGTATTCCATCAGGTTCTTTTCATTTGAGGAAGTCTTAAATAATGATTTGATTTGCAAGGCTACAAAGTCAATTGCATATCTCGAGATTTTAGTAAAATGTTAAAAATCAAAGTATAAGAAAATTCGATCACTTGACTTATGCTTTGGATATGTGTCGTTTGAAATTCCACGCTCTTCTATTTAACCATTTTGAAAAGTGCCTTTGCTGTTTTAAGATGTATGGTGGAGATGAGCAAATGTAAAGGTTGTGTGCCCTGTTCTTTAGCTTCTCCGTTCCTTATAACCATAACCATTCTTACCGGTGTTGCAAAGTTTAGAACCTTGTGTTCCTGTCAGCTATGTATTTGTTAGCCCCTCCATAATAAAGAGTAAAATAAACTATTTCATAGAAAACAAAATTAAGTACTTTGGCTTATTCAATATCAGTTACTTATTGCCTTCCCTTCAAAGCGTAGCTCACTTAAAGTAACACCTGGCTGATACCCTGATTTAACCTGTTGCAGCTTCCCAACAGAGTACACGGTGGGAGGAGGGGGCGAATAAGAGAAAGAAAAAGTACTCTATCACCAAAAGCCATGCCCAATGCACAACCCATTGATGGAATCAAGGAGGAAATTCTCTGTAAAATCACTGAGTCTCACCTGTGGAAAAAACAGTGGTGGAATACTTGGGCTTTACCTGTCATATCTGCTTGAAAGAGAGGAAGAAGGACACATTCTCTTAGACTTAGACATCCCAGTGAGAAAACCTGATGTAGCCCTCAGCTGCCTGGCGCTACTTTTAGAGACAACCAGAGTGGTGGTCATAGTCTTCAACCTGCCTCCACCTACCTACACACTAAATTTCATCTTTCTAAAATCCTCCAAAAAGGTGTGGCAGGGGGATGATTTGGGGGGCAGACTGTACCCTGAGATGTAAAGTGCTGTAGTTAGGAATGGAGGTGGGAAGCACCGTGGCAACTGCATTCTGAAAACGATAGTGTTTAATCCAGTCATCGAATGTGTGAGAACCAGTCAGGAAGGTCAGATCCGTTCCCGAATCCCACAGATTCGTCACACTTCGCGAATGCCTATTAAATGCTAGAAACTACTGTAGGGCGGGTGAGCAGCAGACTGCCTTTCAGCTGCAGGTATAGGAAGGGTGCTGACTAGTCGCCGCGTATACAACTGAGCAGGGCCAAGGGCCGTGCACTTACTTACCCTATGTATTGAATAATGGGACAGGCCCTTGTCTGAGTCGTCTTGGACGACGCATGTGGGATCTGTGTAGTAAGGGAAAGAGGATGTCCTCTTGGATCCTCCCCAGCCACATACAAATAGGCTATTTCTACCTTCTTAATAACCCCAACCAGCTCTTCCCCCAACTCACCCTGTTAGCTTCCACCTCATCTCTCTGCAACGGTCTTTGGAAGACTTTGCCAATGTTTGTGGTGTGTGGTTCTTTTTCCCTCATTCCCTTAAATGGGTCAGCTGAGCCTTTGCTCCCACCCTCCACCAGACTTACTCTTGTCAGAGTCACCATGACCTCTGCATTGCAAGATCCAGGAGTCCACTCAGGCCTCCTTGTCCCACTGCGGCAGCCTTTGATGTGATTGATTGCTCTCTTCTAATCCTCGCTTCCTGGGCTTGATGCCTTCCTACCTCCCTAGTTGCTCTTCTTCTCCCCAACTCTTAACCTTGCAGTGCTCCAGGAGTCCGCTCTGGGTCCGCTCTCAACACACATCCCCCCTGGAAATCTTACCTCATCTTAGACTTTGAAATGGCATTTATGGGCTGACGCCCCAAACTTATGTCTCCCATTTGACTTCTGAATTTAGACTCCTCTAATATTCTACTTGACATCTTCATGATTACTCATTTCAGATTTAGCAGGTCCGAATCAATCTTCCAATCTGCTCCCCCAGACCTACTCTGCAAGCATTCCTTCCCATCTCAGTTGATGACAGCTGAATCCTTCCACTTGTTTATGCCAAAAGCCATAGAGTCATACTCCATTTCTCTCACAACCCACATCTAATTGGTCAGGAAATCCTTCTGGTTTGACCTTAAAATACAGCACAACGGGCACCTGGGTCAGGCTCTGCGCTCAGCGGGGAGCCTGCTTGAGATTTTCTCTTTCCCTCTGCCCCTTCTCTTGCTCTTTCTCTCTCCCTAAAATAAATATAAATAAGTCTTTAAAAAAGATACAGCAAGACTCTGGCCAGTTCTCATGTCTCTGCTGTGACCACCTGGTCCTTGGCTTATCATCCTCTCTCACCTACAATACTGCAACCGCTTTCCAACTGGTCTCCATACTTCTACCGTTCCCCCTCCCCGTAGCTTGTTCTCAACAGACCATGGACAGGATTCTTTCAAAGTGTAATCAGACCATGTCTTTGCTCAAAACCTTCCAATGACTTTCCATCTTCTTTAGAGTAAAACCCAAAACCCCTTTGGTGGCATGTAAGTTCTCTCATGATTTATCCCAAGTTCCTTTCTGACCTCTTTGTTCTCTGCACTGCGGCCTCACCAGCCTCCTCACTGTTCCTCAAACACACCAGGCATGGTCCTGCCTCAGGGTCTTGTGCCTGCTGTGTCCCTGCCTGAAACGTCCCTCCTCAGAGAGCTATGTGAACGATTCCCAGGTTCCAAGTCCTTGCTCGTTCCAACTTGCAAAGAAGTCTCCTTGAGTCACCATCCAACCCGCCTCTATTCTTCCAGAACAATTAACCTTTCTAACGCTTTGTAGTTTATGGTCTTTCTCCATCCATCCAAATGTAAGCTTCATGAGGAGAGAGGTTTTTGGTCTCATCTGTTCTCAGATGTATCTCATACTACTCACTAGGGACAGCAAGCGTCACACTGAGTGCTCACATAGTTGTTGAATGGATGAGTCGATTATCCTGAAGAAGCAGAGGAAGACCATGATTTTGAAAATGATGTATTACAGGAACTAAATGAATGTTTAGAGTACCTCGGCACCCATGAGAAGATGTAAGATATGATCTCCGTAATTCAGAAAGTGAGAAAGAGGGAAAAGGTGAGATGAAAGAAGAATTAAAGGAGTTGTGAAGGCAGATCAGCCAGAAGGGGAGCAAGTTACAATAAGCAAGGATTGACAAGAAACAAATTGCAACTCAAATACTAAGCGCTTTACTGAAGAAGGAAGTAGAACTAACTAAAGAAAATCAGAGCTATGGAGAAGAGACTCAAGAAGCCCTCACAGAACACAGATGAAAAAGACCAAAAATGTAAATGGAGACAATGGTCGCAGCTCTAGGAGACAGAAACAGCCACCACTAAGAATGGGACAGTGTTGCTATTCCAATCAATCCAGCAAACTTAAACTTTGAAAAAGTCCAATGGGACAAAGGTTTTGTCTTATATCTAAGAAAGGACCTATTAAGATACATTGCAGCAGAGTATATAAATCATAAGATTCAAGAGGAAAATCCTGTAAGTATCGAGGCAGAAACAAAGGCCACTTACAAGGAATGAAAAAGTAGGCTTGCCTCAATATTCTCTAACACTAAATTCTAGAAATTCTAGAACGCTAGAAAAACATCTATGGAGTCGAGAGGATTGAACTATGACTCAAGGATTTTATAGCCAGGGAGTTATCACTGATGCATGAAAACCATACACACACACACACACACACACACACACACACGCCATTAGAAACATGAGGGCCCAGAAAATAAAATATTCTTGTCTCTTTCTTGAAAAAAAAATTTTGGAAAACCTACATGGTGCAGATAGCTAAGACAAATCAAAATTGAGAGTTAAAAAAAAATCTGATCATTCCACTCTTCTACTTAAAACCCTTTCATGGACTCTTCGTGTTCTTACCATAAAAACTAGACTCTTGGTCCCATCAGTTGCTGCCAGGATGGCATACCCCATTTGAGTCTCCACGGGTCACAGCCCACTCAATCCCTTTATTAAAGACTCCTTGAATTATTTTAACAAAGGTGTGGACTGGACTTAGAGAAACTACAAGGGGCAGTGCAACACCTGGGTTTGAAGGGATGAGGGAAGGGAGAGGTTACCAAAACTTGGAAGGAGAAAGTCACATGAACAAGGCTATATTGGCTTTTGGTCAAGGGAGGCTCAGCCAGCCTAACGTGATCTTACAGGGAGGAAGCCTGTTGCATAAATACCCTGTTCTTTTTCCATGTGATCTGGTGCTAGGGCTCCCATTAATTTTAAACCCAATTAGAAAGCAGAGGGCAAGGAATCCCAGTGATATAGTCCATGAGAGTCACCATCTAGACACAGGGTGGGAAGTGCATCTGATGCCCAGATCCCATTCTTCAGCTACCATGGCTTTGGCTGTTAATGGCTCAGAGTTGCCCCCTTCTCTGGAGAACTGCCCTCAGCCACTGGGAGCCACCTTCCTGGAGGTTATGTTCCACCCCTAAGGGTATCCTAGAGCCAGTGACTGACTGATACTGGGGTTCAAAAGGCTGACCCCAATGTGTCAAGGTGGAACAATTCTATATTGTAATACATGCTTCAGAGGCCACACAGACACACACACACACACACACACACACACACACACACACACACGCACACACACCCTTAGATCAGCCAAGACCAGACTTTCCCTGACACCCACATCCTTGCTTGGCCATCTCTCCCTTCCTTATCCTGCATCCCTTAGACCCTTGGAGGCTTTCTCCTAAAAAGCACTCCCTCAGCAAAACAAGTGGACCCCAATCCCTGGGTCCAGATGTTTCTAAACAACCCAACTAAGATGATTGGTACTAGGAGTGCTCCTAGAAAACAGATTCTAAGGATAGGAATGTGGAATTAGATCACCATTGATAGGAGGACAACACAGATCTCCTCGCTGGAGGTACCAATATTGACAGTCCCTGGCATGCAGTAGCAGGTACAGTTGCTAAAATGTTCGCCTCTCGTGAAGGGGGAGGGACACTTGTGAAAGAGAATGCGTATGTTTATGCAATATCTCTGGCATTTGAGAGCAACAGAGGACAGAGTAATTATGAGGACTTTGGAATGGAAAGCCGACTGCTGAACAGCATCCCTAGCCCTGAAAAAGGAGAATGACAGGTGCAGGGCAACCGAGCCTGAATTTAAAGCAAAATGTGAGAATTAGAGGGTCTCTTTGGATGTAAAGAGACTTTCATTTCCTGAAGCTCGGAAGCAGGAAGAGTTGAAGACCAAGCCCAGGACTTACCCAGAAGAGTGAGAGCACTTCACAGAAGGATGAATTAGCCGAAACAAGTCTCCTAACACCAGAGTCAGGGTCCTGGTAGGTGAGGAATAGGACCTAGAGATTTGGGATGGGGATATCTGCATAGATGCACCTGAGACTCTGGAGTCCTCAGATGTCCCAGAACTTTCTGGGCCTGCAGAAGTGGCCTAATGACCTGTGTTGAAAGATAAAGTTCCCCTTCCCCCTTCACTCCTGCTGGCTTGAAAGCTATACAGTAGCCTCAAATGAGGCAAGTGCCTTACAAGACAATGCTGGCCCATCCTGCGATCTGCCCCCACCTCCCTAACTGGGCGATCAACACTCAGAGGGAGATTCACTGGCACTGGTGATGTGAGACAGAGCAGAAGCTGAAATCCCAAGTGAAACCAATCACCAGATCTTTACCTCAAGCTACAGCACCTTGCACCAGGTGGTTATCCTTTATACATAAGTCTCTAAAATGTCTACTAAGTCTATTTTCTCCATTTCCTCAGTCAAGAGAGGTGGGCAACAGGTGATCAATATCTCCTTGCAAAGAAATACCACAGGCCCAGATTATTTAAAGTCACTGTCTGGCTTCTTTCCCCATCAACGGAGCTGGTTACATGACTTCCAGAACCCAATACAAGATGAAAATGTGGGGCAACTTGTTCAAGAACAGGAAGAAAGTGACATTAAAGTATTGATACAGGGGCGCCTGGGTGGCTCAGTTGTTAAACATCTGCCTTCAGCTCAGGTCATGGTCCCAGGGTCCTGGAATTGAGCCCCACATCGGGCTCCCTGCTCAGTGGGGAGCCTGCTTCTCTCTCTCTCCCTCTGCCCCCCACCCTCCCACTCATGCTCTCTCTCCCTCTCTCTCAAATAATTAAATAAAATATTTAAAAAAATAAAGTATTGATATCTAAAGCCTTCTCCTTTAAAAATATTTTTATTAGTTATAAAGCATAACTGGGTCAACATCAATAACCATGGGGAGATGCAATTCAAAGCCACGATGAGATCCCACCTTACACCCAGTAGGAAGGCGACCCGAAAAGACAGAAAACAGGTTTTGGCGAGGATGTGGAAAAGCCACAGCCCTTGTGCACTGTTGGTGATGCTGCAAAATGCCGCACCTGCTGCACCAAGCAGTGTGGAGATTCCTCAGAAAATCAAAACTAGAATTGTAATTTGATCCAGCAATTCCGCTCTGGATATATACCTAAAAGGATTGAACACAGGGACTCGAACCGATATTTGCACCCCTATGTCCACGGCAGCAGCATTATTCACAGCATTGTTACCAATGTATTGCTGCTCATGAATACGCAGAATGCGGTATATACATACAAAACGATGGCATATTCTTCAGCCTGAAAAAGGAAAGCAATCTGGTCATATGTTACAGCATGGCTGAACCTTGGGGACATTATGTTAAGTGAAATGAGCTGGTCACAGCAGCATAGCAATTGTGCAATTCTGTTTCGATGAGTACCTAGAGGAGTAACATTCACAGAGACAGGAAGTAGAATGGGGGTTGCCAGGGACTGGAAGGAGGAGAGAAGTGGAGTGTTGTTTGATAGGTACAGAATTCCAGTTTTGCAAGACAAAAAGAGTTCTGCAGATGGAACGTGGTGATGGTTGCATAACACGGTGAATGCACTTAAAGCCCCTGAACTGTACTCTTAAAAATGGTTGATGGTAAATTTTATATTATGTGTATTTTATCACAATTAATAATAAGAATAACTTTTAAAAGCATAGTGTGGGTAATTATTATAGGTAAAGAAAAATTTAGATTTCTAATCGTTAGAATAAATCTTACCTTTCATCTTATATTATGCAATGCCCGTTTTAAATGCAAATTATAAGAGTTTTATCTTGTGGGTAGAATCACCAGCACTGCACAATTTGTCTTTTTTAACTCATATATGCATATGTGTTTCATTCTTATCGGAACAATGAAAATGCTGCGCAAAATTTTTTGTTTCACTTCCCGAAATGTGTGCCTTCTACAAACACTGTCTACGTGCTGATGAATAGGAAGGACTGGAAGGAAAAGGAACTATGAGTTGCCGTATCTTCTCATCCCTTCTGGATCATCAGTTTCAGTACAAGTGTTTGACTCATACAGAGAAATAGGAGGAGAGAAGGATGGGCTCTGGTTTCAAGGTCGTTCTTGTTTCTTTGAATGCCGTTACCTTCTTCCTGCGTTAGAAGCAAGGTCTGGTTCTAAAGGAAAGGGTGGCCTGTTGGGGCTTCCCACCCATGTATCTGTTGGGCCCAGGATACATGGGAGTTTGGGGAAACAACACAAGTGCAAGGTAAGTGTGTCATAGAAGCCAGGTAGCAATCATGAATGCTGTATGCAGATGTGTGGCAAGGCACGTGGATAAGAGCACGCTCATGGTCCCATTGGACTTCACTTACAAAACACAAGTTCAAAGATAATTCTTAAGGATTTCAAGAGAGCAACAGAGCTTTTAACCAAGTGCAGTGCCCTTCTGAGAGCACCCTGTGTGATTGCACGTGTCACACGCCCATGAAGCTGTCCCTGCTCATCAGCCACTCTCTTCTGGAGCATTTAACATGTTCTCAACATCTATCTTAAAAGATGGGGTCCATGAAGTTTAGTAAGATGGAGGGGAGTGGGAGGATTATTTCCTAGAGCCCAGCTGCACTACTTCCGCTAATACCGGAAGCATGTTACTTTTTTTTAAATTTAAATTCCAGTTAGTTGACATACAGTTCAATATTGGTTTCAAGAGTAGAGTTCAGTGGTTCATCATTTACATATAACACCGGGTGCTCATCATAACAAGTGCCCTCCTTAATGCCCATCCCTCATCTAGCCCATCCCCCCACCCACCTCCCTCCATCAGCCCTTAGTCTGTTCTCTGTAGTTAAGAGTCTCTCATGATTGGGCGCCTGGGTGGCTCAGTTGGTTAATCGACTGCCTTCGGCTCAGGTCATGATCCTGGAGTCCCAGGATCGAGTCCTGCATCAGGCTCCCTGCTCAGCGGGGAGTCTGCTTCTCCCTCTGACCCTCCCCCCTCTCATGTGCTCGCTCTCTCTCTCTCTCACTGTCTCTCAAATAAATAAATAAAATCTTTAAAAAAAAAAAAAAGAGTCTCTCATGATTTGTTTCCCTCTCTCTTTACTTTTCCACCTCCCGTACGTTCCCCCGTTTTGTTTCCTAAATTCTACATATGAGTAAAATCATATAGTATGTCTTTGATTGACGTACTTCGCTTATCATGATATATTTTAGCTCCAGCCACATCGTGCAAATGGCAAAATTTCATTCTTTTTGATGGCTGAGTAGTATTCTATTATGTATATATACCACATCTTCTTTATCCATTCATCACTTGGGCATTTGGGCTCTCTCAATAGTTTGGCTATTTTTGATAATGCGGCTACCTTTTTTTTTTTTTTAAATGCCTGTGCCCTATCACTGACTTCAGTCTCTGCTCATTATCTTTTATATCCTTTAAAAAAAAATAAACCTTTTTAAAAGACCTTTCTCTGGCCCATGAATTCCAAGCTGCTGACAGTTTCTCATTTCTCAACCTTCTGTTTCCCTTCTAAATTGATTAATAGTCTTTGATTGGATTCAACCCTGTATCCTAGCCTAGACCTGACAAAGAGCAAGTGTTTCACATTTGTTGCATTGATGAATGATCTTATTTAATTCCTGTGTAAAGGAATTAAGGCTTAGAGATCACTGTAACAAGGAAAACCACTATTTTGATGAAAAACCCATCAAATCTTTTGGGTCCCACCTGACTGCCCCTCTCTCCAGCTACCTGCTTTCCTGTTCACAGGCTCTGACCCCGTGCGTGGTGAGAGCTGAGGGCAACCAATTCCACCCATTTGCAAGCCTGGAAAGCATAGCATGTGCTCTGCCTTCACCACCTCCTCTGTAAAGTGCTCTCTAAAGTAGGCCTGGAAGCTACTTTAAAAATAAATAAATAAAATAAACCAGTGCCTCACAACTGGGAGTGATTTGGGGTAACCCCCCTTCCAGACATTTGTCAATATCTGGACACATTTTGATTTGTCATAGGTCGGGGGTTGCAACAGGTGTCTAGCTGGGAAAGGTCAGGAATGCTGCTAAATGTTCTAAAATACACAAAACAGCCCCCCACTTCAAAGAATTATCTGCGTCAAAATGTCAAGAGTGCTGAGGTTGATAAGCCCTGAGATAAATTAATCTTTTATAGGGCTTGGAAACCATGCACCAGTAAGATAAACTTAGGTTACCATTGACTCTTTTATATCAGAATTATACAATTTTAAAAAATCATTAATTTCCACACCTTGCTGCAACACCAGAACTGTTTCAAAGCATTTTTAAAAATAAGTCAAAGTATATTTTCATAAAATGAAGAGCAAAATGTACATCTTTTAGCATTATATAAAATACATTTTTTTTTAGATTTTATTTATTTATTTGACAGAGAGAGACACAGCAAGAGAGGGAACACAAGTGGAGGGAGTGGGAGAGGGAGAAGCAGGCTTCCCGCCGAGCAGGGAGCCCGATGTGGGTGGGGCTCGATCCCAGGACCGTGGGATCATGACCTGAGCCGAAGGCAGACGCTCAACGACTGAGCCACCCAGGCGCCCCTACAATACAATTTTCTGAGCAAGAAAATGTTACTAGCTCAGCAGACAATGGTTTCTTTCTTTCTTTATTTTTTTTAAGTAATCTCTACACCCAACGTGGGGCTTGAACTCACGACCCCAAGATCAAGAGTCGAATGTTCTTCTGATTGAGCCAGCCCAGTGCCCTGAACAATGGCTTCTTTTATAAGAAAACTGGAGAACTCTCATAGTTTTGCAACTTTTTCCCTTTAACCGCCAATCTTGCTGGCAAGCACTAAACGGAACCTGTTTACTATCCGTTGAGGTAAAACTCATCTCTCATCTGAACTTTCCTTCAGCGGAGGGGCTCCTTCTACACTGTAACCGCGGATTTGAGAGAACAGTTTTTTTGTTTTTTTTTTTTAAAGATTTTATTTATTTATTTGAGAGAGAGAGAGAATGAGAGATAGAGAGCACGAGAGGGAAGAGGGTCAGAGGGAGAAGCAGACTCCCTGCCGAGCAGGGAGCCCGATGTGGGACTCGATCCCGGGACTCCAGGATCATGACCTGAGCCGAAGGCAGTCGCTTAACCAACTGAGCCACCCAGGCGCCCGAGAGAACAGTTTTTAAACCCCCTCTTTCAAACCAGTGTCCGCCAACAATAGCAGGAAAGCCAGCCATGCTCTGCATTTTCTTTTATTTCTGGTGTTTAACTTCATATTCTTCTATCTAATTTAGTCAATGGAACATTTTTCTTATTCTGTACCTTATGTAGTGTCAGTTTTTTTCCTGGCTTTCCTAAAAAGCTTATGTTTTCCCCCAAAGTTTATATTATCCTGCTTTCCCAAAAAGCTTGTGTTGTCTTCTACAACATGTCTCTATACTCACAGCTTAAGTCCCACGTGTTGATGGCTTTCACACTTGAACTTTCTCCAGGTCTCCAGGCAGCTCCAGGCTTCGCCAAGTTGGCTTCGTGCGTATTATACGTGCCTAACATGGCCGGGAGAAGTACGAGTGCCAGGAACAAAATCCAGGCATTTCGAACCTCATCATTTCTTTGTAACGTCCCTATTACTTTTATTCAACAACTCCTCCTCTTCCTTCACCCCGACTTCCACACTAAATCACCTTTCAAGACAGGGTTCCTTCTAGAGCCACAAAGTCTTGTTTATCCTAAAAACTTGGCCATCGGGTCTTTAAATTCTGAACAGTATGCCCTACTTAAGGGGGAAGGTGAGGGGGGAGAGAAAATAGCTTTCCCAGAAGTATGCAGCTAAAATATTTACCAATCTACTTTTACAATCTGGAGTGATTTCTCCCTTCCTTATGTTATTATGAGGAAGACTGGCCCCGGGGCCATTGTTGCTTGATGACTTCCAAAAGCAGACTGCTCCTGTTTTTGTAAACAGGTTGTCTCTTGCTAAAGGCTCTCTCTCATCCTCTACCTCACCCTAAGCTCCCTCCTATGTCCATTCACCGGCAGTTCATATTATTTCTGAGAGGGGGATAATGATCAGATACTGGTACTGTGTTAATTGGAAAGTACAAGTCAGCTCTAAAGAGACTGGTGATTTCCTTTTTGGCATTCTGCTTGTGATTGTAGTTGATATTCCCAAGTAAATATTGGATCCTTGTATTTGGCAGTGGCCCCCCAACTGTAAACTTCCTCCAGATGTGACTGAAATAATCAGGATGATTTAAGAACAAAAAGAATAAATATGAACATAATTTTCCCACTTTCCCCAGAACTGTTTGGCTAAATAAAAAATAAATATTTGCAGTAAGACTAGAAATATATCTGCCAAGGTAGGAGTTAGGCTCTTTTCTTTCATGAAACTCAAGCATTAAAATATCACCATTTAACAATTGTTTTTCCCATTCTTCCATAAAGATTTTTTAAAACTTCTTCCACTTAGAGTTTGGATATCAAATACCTAATCAGAGCTTCTGTTGGTCTTAATTCCATCTGCCTTCACAGCAATTATATTCTTCATTTAATCATCTTGCTATTAATTCTATTCTCTAATAAAAGACCCTTTGGCGGGTTCCATCCTGACATTCCTCAAGGCCAGCTCCCTTCTGAAGACTTTTCCAAAATGAAGATATGAGAAGAGAGAACACTCAAGAACATACTGCCGTGTAATTGTCTCTTTTCTATCAAGAAAAAACTGCTAAGGAGCCACATTTTTGGCCACAACCGACTGGGCCACCCAGGCGCCCCTAAGAGGGATTAATTTCTAAATCGTTCTCACATTGGGGGTTTCTGGACCACTTAGGTAATATCAGTTCAACCCTCAAATCTGTAAGGTGCAAGACAGTTTCAATTTCTCAGGAGACTTCTCAGGAGACAAACTCAAGCTTCCTTTCCATTTCCTTGCACTGGTGAATGTTTCGGGTTTTTTCCCTCATATTCTTTTGCTGTTAGATGATACATTTCTGTTGTTTCAGCCACCCAGTTTGTGGTACTTTGTTATAGCAGCCCTAGTAAACTAACACATTACTCTTCAACCAAAATTTAAAACAACCCAAGTGTCTGCCAACTGGTAAAAGGATAAACATATTATGGTACATCCATACTATAGAGTACTACTCAGTAATAAAGAGAAATGAACCACTGATTTATGCAACAACATGGATGGTTTCAAAAGCATTTATGCTAATTGATAGAAGCCAGAAACAAAAGGCTGCATATTATATATTTTCATTTATATGACATTCCAGGATAGGCAAAACTATAGAGACAGAATCGAATCAGTGGATGCCAAGTGAGAGGGGGGATGGATTAACCACAAAAGGGCATAAGGGAACTTTTTGGGGCAAAGGATATACTCTGTATTTTTTTTAAAGGTTTTATTTATTTATTTGACAGAGAGAGATAGCGAGAGAGGGAACACAGGCAGGGGGAGTGGGGGAGGGAGAAGCAGGCCTCCCGCGGAGCCAGGAGCCCGATGTGGGGCTCGGTGCGGGGCTCGATCCCAGGACCCTGGGATCATGACCTGAGCGGAAGGCTGATGCTTAAGGACTGAGCCACCCAGGCGCCCCAGAAATATTCTGGATTTTGATTAAAGTGGTGGATACATGACTGTATCATACATATAAAAAGGGCGAATTTAACTGCATGTAAATGATACTTCAATAAACCTGACTTTTTTTTTAAGATTTTATTTATTTATTTGACAGAGAGACACAGCGAGAGCAGGAACACAAGCAGGGGGAGTGGGAGAGGGAGAAGCAGGCTCCCCGCTGAGCAGGCAGCCCGATGCGGGGCTTGATCCCAGGATCCTGGGATCAAGACCTGAGCTGAAGGCAGATGCTTAACGACTGAGCCACCAGGCACCCCAATAGACCTGACTTTTAAAAATTAACTCCTATTGCAAAAAATGCAAAGATAAAAACCAAAATTTTGTGTATTCTCATTACCTAAATATAATCACTATGAATATTTTGCTGTATTTACCCCTAGCATTTACATATAAAACATATTTACAAACTTAGGGTCATATTGTATATATATTAGTTTTACAATTTACTCATTTCTTTAATAAAATATTATAAATACCAATATTCTTCTGAAACTTTATTTCTGACTAATTCTATTCCATGGCATATGGTTTTTTTTTCACCCAATCCCTTATTGTTGAAAAGTAAAGGTTTCCCCCACAGTGTCTTTCAATAATAAACAATGCTTCAATCAGTATCTTTAAAGCTTAGTTGTTGTATACATTTATAAAAATGGAACAATGATATCTTAAACAATGATAAAATGTCATATGATATTTTAATATAAAATTACTAGTTTATTTTTTATTTTTTAAAGGTTTCATTTATTTATTTGACAGAGAGAGACACAGCGAGAGAGGGAACACAAGCAGGGGGAGTGGGAGAGGGAGAAGCAGGCTTCCCGCTGAGCTGGGAGCCTGATGCGGGGCTCCATCCCAGGACCCTGGGATCATGGCCTGAGCCTAAAGCAGACGCTTAACAACTGAGCCACCCAGATGCCCCAAAATTACTAGTTTAAAAGTAATCCCCATCACTATACATTTTTGAGAGTTGTCCTCTTCATGACATATACTTTTCTGTAGTAGAATTCAGGCCACCTCCACATGTCTCATTAAATGAGAAAAACAGCCTCCATCTTTTTAAGCTGGTTTCCTGCAATTAGTAGATGAAAGCATTCCTAACTGAAGGGCCAGCTGTAGTGAAGGGCAAATGAGCATATATGGGACTGTGTTTTGGAAAATGGGAACCAACATAAACATTTCAGGTGCTATTTTTTCAGTTAAAGACAAAATTAATAACATGCTGTCTTTCTTACTTGTGATCTTTTTCTCTCTCTCCAAGGTTCTCATTCATCAAGACTTTATTATGTTTCCTAGTCTCTTTCAACATTTTTTCAATTGCTTCCTACTGATTATCTTCAGAAAATTTTTATGATCAAACCAAAATATTGTGCACACTGCAATTTTTTTTTAAAAGAAATACAAAAGATCGGTTGCTTTATTCAGTCAGATGAATGTTGTCACCAGTACCATGCCTGTGTCATTAAAAGTGGCACTAAGAGTTCCACTGTCAAAAGTAAAGGTAGAATTGCCAGGATGGTCTCCATCACGGTGGTTGAGTCAAGCCTCTTTAGAAGGGCGGTGCCCCTGGCAGCTCTCAAGAGCATCATTTTCTGAGCTAGGAATTCTCATTTCAGTTCACTAGATGAGAAGTGTTGGAAACAAGTCCTGAGAATGATTTGAGGCTGCAGAGCCCCACATTCATCATAATTCATGACAGCATGTTTAAAGAGAAAAGACGAAGACTTTGAGCAAGTCAGTAGCCACAGAGGCTCTGGTTTCTCACTTTTCTAAAGAGGAGATCTATCTCCCTCCCCGAGGGATACATAAGCGTCGGAGTTAATGTAAATAAAGGACCTGGCATTTACTAGGTGCTTGTTAAACGGAAGCTTGGCTTCCATCCCAGCAAAGACATCTACTCTTGCATTCCAGAGCTCAGCAGTGCAGAACTCCTTTATTTATATCACCCTCACTGGGTGATATTGGACAAAGCCTTGCTTTTCTCATCTGTAAAATATCATGCTAATAACAGTACCTACTTTAAAAGTGTGTTATGAAAGATTAGTAATATAATCCTGGTAAAGTGCTTAGCGTGGCTCCTGGCACATGGATATGCTTAATAAATGTCAGCTCCTATCATTGTTAATACTTACACTTCTGCTCTGTTGGCTCTTTCCCTCTAGCATATAAACACATTAGGTTTTTCCATCTTAAAAAAAGTAATAGACTTTAGATATTACCTTTTATTTATTTTGCCCGTTCCTTTTTTTTTTTTCTCTGTTCATATCCTCCACTTTGCCTTTAACTGCATACACATAGGCTGGGTCAATGCCTAAGGAGTCAATAATGCCCACCTGACCACAGCCCAGGGTGATCCTTGATGGGGGGGAAGGGAGGTGTTGGCAAAGGAGCCACTTCTAAGCTTGCTCATGTTCCTATCAGCAAGACGCCTAGTTCCTCACCAGGTAGACCTCTCCATGGGGCTGCTCACAACATGGCTTCCCCCCAAGGGAGTGATCCAAGTGAGAGAGAAAAGCCTGAGAATCCCATGAAGAAAGCCACAGTCTTTTAAACCTAATCTCAGACATCACATGTCATCACTTCTGCCAATGTTATTGGTCATACAGGCCAGCTCTGATACAATGTGGGAGGAGACATAGGGGTGTGAAGACTGGGAAGCAGGATCTTTAACAGCCATTTCTTTGAAAGTTTTTATTTATTTATTTGAGAGAGAGAGAGACAGGGAGTGTGAGAGAGACAGAGCACGAGCAGGGGGGAAGGGCAGAGGGAGACGGAGAAGCAGGCTCCCCGCTGAGCAGAGAGTCTGACTTGGGGCTGGATCCCAGGATTCCAGGATCATGACCCCTGAACTGAAGGCAGATGCTTAACCGACTGGGCCACCCAGGCGCCCCTAAACAGCCGTTTTGAAGGCCAGCTACCACAGGTAAGTTCTCCAAGTGCCTGTGTATATTGTGAGAAAGGTAGGGATCAGTGGAAGGAGCAGTGGGACGCCGACAGGTATGGAGCAGAAGGAAGAAAAGAACCTGGCTAAGATGGAGGAACAATCAGAGGGACACAGGAGCCCCCTGAATGTCAGTGTTGCTGCAACAAGAGTGAAGCAAGATTCCAGAAAGAGTACAGGGTCAACACAAAACGCTGCAATGATATAAACTGTAAAAAAAAGGGGGGGGCACCTGGGTGGCTCAGTTGGTTAAGAATCTGCCTTCGACTCAGGTCATGATCCCGGGGTCCTGGGATAGAGCCCACCTTGGGCTCCCTGCTCGGCGGGGAGCCTGCTTCTCCCTCTCTCTCTGCAGGTCACTTCCCCTGCTCATGCTCTCTCTCTCTCATGCTCTCGCTTTCAAATAAATAAATAAATAAATAAATAAATAAAATCTTAAAAAAACCCCCATAGAGCAGTTATGTTTAACTTGGGCTGCATCATATTCTTGGTTTTCATTTATTTGTTTTTGTTTTTAGGAGATTTGCCTTTTTATTCAGTCTTGCTGGTGCTAATAGTAAAATCATGCGGACCTCCCTGACCACAGGCTAGCTAGATTTTGTGGAAAAGTTGCCTGGGAGATTGAGAGTCTCTTAGGGGACTTGCTGAACCTGAACTGTATCCATAGATAATCTTCCAGGCACACAATTTCCCAGCAGGATGCTCAGGGGCCACTGACATAAGGCCATCTCCTGATTTTCCATAGTTGATGTTTTCCTGCTTTTACATAGGGCAGAAAGCCACACAGAAGACAGCTCTCTCTTTTGAGACAATTTTCCGCTCTGAGCTTTGGTTATAACGTAACAGAACTGGGATTTTGGACAGGACACACTGTTCTCACTTAAAGCCAAATTGGTTCAGTGAGGTTCAGTGAATTCGTGTGCCTGCCTCCTTGGTGCTCTCTCACCACTTAATTTTGCTGGTGGGAGAGCGCAGTTCCATCTTTTAAAATAGAAAACATTGTAATGCTTTCTTAATTAAAAACTCTTTGAGTCATGCTTATTACAATCTGTTACATGGATTTAACTGACCATCAGGAAAGTGATTTTCTGTTCTCTGTGGAATAAAAGAATTCAGAAAGGAAATGAATGGATGAAAATGTTCTAGTAATGAAATCCCTCTCTTTAACAATACATGTCACACTGAGGTATTATCCACGGGTACGTTTACTTAACTTCAGTAAAATAAAGAACTAACCAGTCCCTCAGGAAGCCCAGGCTCTGGGGAAGAAGTGGGTTCACATCCCAGCTCCCACACTCACCGACTGGTCTTTCTTTGAGGCTCAGAAACTGAATTTCCTCCTAAGTAATGTGGGGAAATACTAAGCACCTAGTAGGGCAGTGGAAAGGACTCTATATGTGAAACAGCTAGGGTACCATCGGGGCACCATAAATAGTGACTCTTTTTTTTTTTTTGGAAGATTTTATTTATTTATTTGACAGAGAGAGACACAGCAAGAGAGGGAACACAGCAGGGGCAGTGGGAGAGGGACAAGCAGGCTTCCCGCTGAGCAGGGAGCCCCATGCGGGGCTTGATCCCAGGACCCTGGGATCATGACCTGAGCCGAAGGCAGATGCTTAACCGACTGAGCCACCCAGGCGCCCCTCAGGAACTTTTTAAATCTGAAGAGACTGGGGCATGGCTAGTGACCCACAGAGTGAACAGACCATGTGGAGGTATCTAGGTCCCATCCTCTTTTTGCTAAAATACACTGACGCCTAATCTAAGAGAGCAGAAATATAAGGCATAAGCAAAGGGTACAATTGGAAGAAGCTGAGTAAAATTTTAAGATAAGTTATTTAATAATCACTCAAAACAAGTTCAGGCTGATTATTAATCTTCCACTCTTAGACCAAACACAATAAAAGGGGAATATTTTAACAACCTTTCATTGTTTTCTATGGAAAATCTTCTGCTTTTCTGTGAATTCTTCACTGATATCATTCTGAAAGTAAAGTCTGCACTAAGTATCTGCCAGGAAATATCATTATGAACTTAATATAGATGAGGGCTAAATTTTTACAAATCTGGTGTCATCTAGATTAGCTGGGCGTGGGATGCCAGACGGGGATACCGCAGACAGCTCTGTAAGCACTTCATTTCCTCCTTCGTAAAATGGGGTTAGCGGTACCAGTCTCCGAGGATGGTCATAAGTTTCAAAATAAAAATGAGTTGGTAAATGTAAAAACAGGTTTAGGTATGAGGGACTATCCAAAGAGATGAAGCAACACTGATCTATTTGGGAATTTCCTCAAAAGCCAAAAGTTTGGGTTTGTAGGTTTTTACACATGAAGCTCAGCCCACGCTGGGCTCTGGTTTAAGCATATTGTCCAATGCATCACTCTGGTGGCAGGAACCTCTCCGAGACCCTTACTGCCCCTCCACTGCATACCGACCTTTTTTAATTAGCAACAGATCGGAATAGTCTTGACTTCACACCAAAGATCACAAGTGGATTATACTCCATCAGTAATTATAACTTTTTAGCTTCTGAGAAGCTATTATAAACATCAAAACATTTCACAGATTCCCCATGTGAATAGCTGCTGGGTGTGTAATATGAACAGAAGGACAAAATACCCACTGACGCGTGGATCTCTGGGCAATTCGGTCCCAGGTACTAACTCTTAGCCACCCAGACTCCACGTCTCTATTCCTCCCATTGTCCTCCAGTATAGTCTTTGAGTGTGTTTTATTCATTTTTTATTGTTTTATTTTTTTAAGATTTTATTTATTTATTTGACAGAGAGACACAGCAAGAGAGGGAACACAAGCAGGGGCAGAGGGAGAGGGAGAAGCAGGCTCCCCAGCTGAGCAGGGAGCCCGATGCGGGGCTCGATCCCAGGACCCCGGGATCATGACCTGAGCCGAAGGCAGACGTTTAACGACTGAGCCACCCAGGCGTCCCTTTGAGTGCGTTTTAAAAAGAAGTATGTTGGGCACCTGGGTGGCTCAGTTGGTTAAGCGACTGCCTTCGGCTCAGGTCATGATCCTGGAGTCCCGGGATCGAGTCCCACATCGGGCTCCCTGCTCAGCAGGGAGTCTGCTTCTCCCTCTGACCCTCTTCCCTCTCGTGCCCACTATCTCTCATTCTCTCTCTCTTAAATAAATAAAATCTTTAAAAAAAATAAAAAGAAGTATGTTTTTCTTCTTTGATGCAAGCCATGAGAAGCACTGTCCCATAGAAAATGTAAATAACACGTAGGGTACCCCCCAAAAAACCCATAAATGTCCATTTTGCCCATGCTGTTGCTGCATGGCTACTGTGCCTTTGATTTTTGTCCTATGTGCGCATAAGAAGGGAAGCCCAAGTCATCCGGAAGTTGTCTCCATCTTCCTCTTAGCCTTATGAACCCCACAAGCTTTACCAACAATCTTCGAAATATCTTCTCGTGCCTAGCACTGTGCTAGGCACACAGAACACTCTCAAATACTTATTGAATGAATTTCCCACAATTTTTCCCACCATGGTAAGAAACACTGCCTAAACATGGTGAGGAAGAGATTACTTTGGGTGCTGAACTAGAGTTGCTCATTATTTCTTTTTTTTTTTTTTAAGATTTTTTATTTATTTATTTGACAGAGAGAGACAGCGAGAGCAGGAACACAAGCAGGGGGAGTGGGAGAGGGAGAAGCAGGCTTCCCGCTGAGCAGGGAGCCCGATGTGGGACTTGATCCCAGGACCCTGGGATCATGACCTGAACCGAAGGCAGATACTTAATGACTGAGCCACCCAGGCGCCCAAGTTGCTCATTATTTCTTGCCAGGCCACATCTTCTAAGGAATCTTGGTCCTGTAGACTTTTCTAAATAGCACCCTCACCCCTGCCCCCAAAACACATAACTGAATGGATTCAGGTTGAGTTTCATCTTCTTCTTTTTTTTTTTTTTTTGAGCTGAAGGCAGTCACTTAACCAACTGAGCCACCCAGGCGCCCTAAGGTTGAGTTTCTATCCCAAGAAGAGAACTGCAATTGGCTACTGACTGGTGTGGTTGGCTTGAAAGAAGGAGCTCAGCCACCAAATCTCTCTCAGGAATGTGGTCTGGGAAAGAGACAGAGTCCAGAAGCAGGGCTGTCATGCTGGGGGGTAGGCGCGGGCCCAGGGCGACCATAAGGGGCCAGATGAAAGCTGAAGTCGGCGGGAAGACACTGGTAAAGTGGAGAATGGACATCAAGAAGGAGAGTTGCCATGAGTGAGATTTTGCAGCTTCTGAGAAGCAGGGAGGGCGGCGGCCTTGATCATTTTTTAAAAGGTCTGTTTCAGTCTCAGTTTAGGAGAATACTTACCATATTCAGCTTCCTCTCCCCAACGCCCACCCTTTTATTTAAGTTTTTTTTTCAAGATTTATGTATTTATTTGAGAGAGAGAGAGCGTGTGAGTGAGGCAGGAAAGACAGAGGGAGAGAATCCCAAGCAAACTCCTTGCTGAGCATGGAGCCCAATGAAGGGCTCCATTCCACAACCCCGAGATCGTGACCTGAGATGAAATCAGGAGTTGGATGTTTAACTGACTGAGCCACCCAGGCGCCCTTTTAAGATCTTATTTTTAAAAAATCTCTACACCCAACGTGGGGCTCAAACCTACAACCCCAGGATCTGCTCCACAGGTGTCATTGCTCCACAGACTGAGCCAGCCAGGCGCCTTCCCACCATTTTTTCCTTTTTCTTTTTTCCTTGAGGAAACACGAAAGAGAATCTGTACCTTGAAACTAAGGAGAATTTCTTTGCTCAACCTAAGGAAAATTTGTGTCAGCCGCCCTCACACCAGTCTCTGGATGAGTCTCGGCTTGCCTTCAGGGTTAGTCCGGGACTCTCCATAATATCCCAGTTACACTGTTCATCCTGTCTGCTCTGGTCCCACCCGGGGGAGGACACATAATCCCACTCCACCCGACATCCCCACATACGTTGGGACGAATCTAGCCTTCAAGCTGCTAGTCAATAGATTGTGTGGAAGAGAAACATCTGAGGAGCCTTTGTAAAGTTCGTTCTTGAGGCTTCCCTGCAACAGGAGTAAATGTAGAAATGGGATGAAATGGGGAGGCAGAGAGTGTTCAGGTCCTGATCTGTGTACCAACCTATGACCTGGCATGAGTCAGTTAATCCCTCTGATCCCCAGTCTCTCCATTTGTAAAGGAGGGATTACCAACTTTGCCCAGTTTATCTCGGGGTTATTTCGAGAGGGTTAAATGAGCTGAGGTTTATGAAAGTGCCCTGTGAGCTCTTTGGCCCTCATTCAGATATATGTCTTTGGCAGTGTGATAAAGAATCGGAAAGAAGGTGTGTCAGCTCTAGGAAAATTTCCAGGTTGTGTCTGCTCTTATTAGAGTAACTAATGTTGTTCCTGACAGAAGTACGAGATACCATAAGGTAAGTCCACCAGGGAGGAGTTAAAAAAACAAAAAAACCCCACGACTGCCTCATGGCACTTGTCCAAGTGAAAAATCTAGGAGAGCAAATAATGATGGAAAATAAACTTTTCTCTTGCTTTTTTTTTGTTTGTTTGTTTAAATGTAGGCTGTATGCCCAGTGTGGAGCCCAAAGCAGGGCTTGAACTCATGACACTGAGATCAAGACTTGAGCTGAGATCAAGAGTTGGACACTTAAACAACCGAGCCACCGACACACCCCACTTGCTCTTAATTTCAGGAAAAACTTATGAGTCAGGAAAACAGCTCAAAAAGACATTTTTAAATTAATAATTAAGTATCTGGTCCTTAGGGAGGGATTTTTATGTGAACTTGAAAGAAAAATGAGAAAAAGTGTGATCTGTTCAGGTCCCAAAGTGGATCGTTATTTTCAAAAACACCAACAACAAGCAGCATCACTGTGTGGGGGCGAGTTCAGGAAGGTCAGGCTAGCAGAGGACGTAGAAATAACAGCAAAACCCAAATTCTTAAGAAACTCTCAAGAGACAATTAATTTTGATCATTTTAAGAATAAAATAAATATGGAATACATCAATTTAAAGATGGGTAACAGTTTTGTAAAGTCAGGCATACAAGGATACAGTGTCCCAGCTTCTGATAGGTTAGAAGTCACTGTCCCCCCAACCCTAGCTCTTCCAGCACAATCCTTGACAGCCCCCGTGACCCAGGCCTGATGCTCTTTCTCAAACGGAGCTTTTCTTTGGTCTTGTGAATGAATCTCACTTTTTCTCTCCGTGCTTCCTTTTATTTTATTTATTTATTTACTTATTGGAGGCATCATCATTTTTATTCAGATTTTTGAGAGCACTAGAAAGGTAGGTTAACACCTATCTTCTGGAGATAAGACACCTAAGATTTCCAAGAGCCTTCAAATACGATACTCCTCCTCCAAGTACAGGGATCTGTGCTTCCTTTTATAGCTCCAACCCCCTGCCCCATGATCACTAATACCCTGTGGAAATCCTACCTATCAATAGCTGGAAGAAAATCAGCTCAATATGCAGTATAATAAGGCTTCATGGAATGTCCATGGACTGGTGGTAGAATCTGTATGACAAAAATTGCCAACAATATCCTTGTGATGAATTAAGTGTGGTTTCACTTTAATTGAATGCTAGCATGCTGTTTGCAGCTCTCAGGACTCCGCGGAAAGGGCTGTCACTACATCCATTCCTCCCCCTTAAGAGCCTTCCTCTTGGGGTTAACAACATGCTTCTGGGCTCCACGGGTCCTGCCCTTGGAAGTCTCTCTCCTCACGGGAAGAAGATGCCCCAGTGCTCAGGACCAGCTTCCACCTGGACAACCCCAGACAACCCCGGGGGCCAGCTCTGGATGAAGAGTGTGCTGGGCTCTCTGGCTCAAGACCCTACCCACCCCTTCCCTTCTGCTTGCGGGAGTGGGTGGTTGGGGGGAGGAGCAACAAGGAAATAGGCGTGGCTAATCTGATGCATGCCTTGTCATTGAACGGAGCCTGAACATCAGAACCCAAGGCAGACCCGGAGCCACGTCTACAGCCCCAGTGCCTCAGCCATTGTCAACATGTCATCTCATTAGGTCCCATTACAAATGCCATCTGCCCTGTGAAGCCTTTCCTGTTCACGAGGAAACCTCCCTCCCCTGGGCTTCTCCAGCGCTGAGGTTCCCGGAATAGCCTTACCTGTAGCTACAGCTTGACCGCTTCTGCAGGGTGGGGTCTGTTTCTGACATACTTGTATAGGCTTTACAGCCCTTAACACATAGTAGGTGCTTAATAATGAATCCTCTGAATGATGGGCCAGCAAGGACACGGATGAAAGGGTCAGGGTGGAGAACGGTGCCATGAGCTCCCAGTTCAGACTGCTTCTTCTCTGCCGCCCCTTTCCTCAACCTCATCTCCATGCTCTTAAATTACCATCTTAATTCACCATGCTTTGCAGTAAGCCTCCCGATCTGTAGTGAAATAAAGATATACATGGCACGATCCCATCTGAGGCTATGTGTGTGCATTTGGGGGGAAGGGAGTGTGACCCCAGCAAAGTTTCCTCTCCAGCTGGGAGAGCCCTGCCCCCCCCACCCCCAGACACCAGGGAGGTGCCCAGAGTGTCCTGAGCAGTCTCCAGTATGGTGCCACTGGCTTAATTTTCCTTCCTTAGGGCCCTTTTGCTTTCTCCTTTGGCTTGAATTACGTATCTATCCAGGCATCTACTGAAAATTTATTGAGCACTTATATCTGCCAGTCACTGGGGACAAAATGATGAGCAAAGGGATCACAGCCCTACCTTCATGGGGGTTACATTTTCTCATGGAAGAATGACTTTGTCGTTACCAGTAGAAATTGCAGACATTTTATGTTACATTATGGTTGGCGCAGATACCATGCAATAAATAGCATTTCTGCTCAGACTACTTGGAAATTAGGCATCCCTCCCCATTTTTAAAGTATTTAAAGATCTTGTTTTTTAAAGTGTTAATGAAGATGCGGCACCTGGCTGGCTCAGTGGTAGAGTGCGTGACTCTTGACCTCAGGGTCATGAGTTCAAGCCCCATGTTGGGTGTGGAGCCTACTTTAATAAATTAGTTGATTTAAAGTGTTAATGAAGAAGGACATGTATAGTTCAAATTTTAAAAGTATTTTGATAATAGTGTTTCAATATCATGTGCTTCCTTTGCGGTCCTATTTATTTTCTACATTTAAAAACACCTTCCTGAGAAGGGTTCCACAGATTTCATCCATGATGATGAAGGTGCTTTTGCTCACACAGACACACACACACACACACACACACACACACACACACACTCACGCATGGTAAGAACTATCCTCGAGGCTATCCCTGACAAGGGTGCCTGATATGCCGGGACTGGAATTAGAAAGTCCTCCCAAATACACACCCACACTTGTTTTAAAGCTGGGGGCAAGGGAAGAATTCTGCTTCCAACTGCTTCTACAGGATTGCTGTTCCCTGAAGCCTGGTGGCATGCTGCCCCTGTATTCTGGCTGGCTGTTATTTGTCTGTCACTGCCACATGGACTGAGGGACTGTGTCTTAGGAATGTCTGCATCCCCGGTTTCTAGCACAGTCCACAATACGGAAGCAGGTCTCAATAAAGTTTGCAGAGTAAATGGAAATATAAACTAGAAATGCATCCTTGTTGAAATAGACATGCATGTGATCATGTTGGGTGAAGTGGGCCCTGTGTGGACGTGTGTGCACAAAATAGGAGGGGATATAGGGAATATTGTAGGGATACGGGGTGCATAAAGTGAGACATTCTTTTTGAAAAGAAACTCCAAACAGACTTCTGGAATGTCATATTCTAAGACGTTTTCTGGCTGTGTAAAAACAATTCCCCTGTGCATGGCCCCGCCCAGCCTCACGTGACCACCTCTTGCTCCCCCCACACAGGGGTGGTTCCCCAGTGTATATAAAGCTCTGTGCAGCCAAGGCATGAGCCAGCCGGGCCACCCATCTGGACGCTTCACAGGGTGGGAGAGCTTTCCCAGGGAAGCCTTGCCCAGTCTCTGCCCTGAGGGCCTCTGTGCCCATCACTGCAGCAGCAGGCCCAAGATGCCAGTTGCCCAGCTGCTGCTTCTGACCTGTCTTGTATGGGGTTTGGAGGCCAGGACGGCCCAGCTCCGGAAGGCCAATGACCCGAGCGGCCGATGCCAGTATATCTTCAGTGTGGCCAGCCCCAGTGAGTCCAGCTGCCCCGAGGAGGGCCAGGCCACGTCAGCCATCCAGGACTTGCAGAGAGACAGCAGTGCCCAGCGGGCAGACCTGGAGTCCACCAAAGCCCGGCTTAGCTCCCTGGAAGGCATCCTCCACCAGCTGGCCTTGGGCCAGGCTGCTGGGCCCTCGCAGACCCACGAGGGGCTGCAGAGGGAGCTGGGCACCCTAAGAAGGGAGCGGGAACAGCTGGAGACCCAAAGCAGGGAGCTGGAGGTGGCCTACAGCAACCTCCTCCGCGACAAGTCAGCTCTGGAAGAAGAGAAGAGGCGACTGGGGGAAGAGAATGCGGATCTGGCCCAGAGGCTAGAAAGCAGAAGCCAGGAGGCAGCGAGGCTGAGAAAGGGCCAGTGTCCCCAGGACCACAGCTCCTCTCAGGATGTGCCACCAGGCTCCGGGGAAGGTAAGAATGTGGGGTGAGGGGCTCCCGAGTCCAGAAGGTGACATGGCTCATAGTGACCTGTTATGGGCGGCCCGGGCTTGCCTTCCCTTGCCCTCTCCTCTTGCCCTGAGACTGTCCATCTAGCACGAGGCAGACGAATGCAAAGCAACCACTCTCACATATTACTAGTCATTTAGCTCCTGAGAGTTCCGTTTGGGCTGGTGGTTCCGAGTTCTTGTGCCTCCCATGATGGCTCCCCCAGTCATAGCAAAGAGAGAAATATAAGGACCAGGTGAGACGTATGTGTATATGATCAGTAGAAAGTTGCCAACTATCCTGCCTAGAAAAGTACCCTTTTGTGAATCTTTGGAAATTGTGATTCCTACCTTTTGTTGTTAAAATGACCTCTATTTATGAGCTAACAATACATTTATGAAACCATGATAGGTGGTAGGGTTTTTTTTTTTTTTAATGTGCTGTCTTGGCAAAATAAAGAGGTGGCAACCCCTTTGTCAGGTTCCTCAGTATGTTGTTTGGGAAGTTTTCTTACTCTTTACCCAATCCAAGAACCTCTGCTTTCAAGTCCCCAGGCCACTCCTTGAGGTGGCTCTTTCTAACTGAGACGCTCTTCAGTTCATCCTGGTCCCTGCTCGAAGGTGAGTCCATGTGAGCGCACTGCGAGAGGGGGCACTCTGTCTCCATTATTCGGGAGGATGGTATTTGTGTCACTTTTTGTGAAATTGTGCTCCCAAATATTCCCTGTTTCATATTAGTTTTCCGATCAGGAGGAAACAAGTGAGCAAATCTGAATGGGGGACAGTTAGTCCAGACTCTTCAGAGATGTCAACATCATGAAAGAAAGACGAGGGGGTGGGGCTTGTTCTAGATTGTAGAAGGCTAAGGAGATGTGGTGGCCAAATGCGGTGCCCGGCTTTGGATTGGGTCTTACATCCAGGGGAGAAAAGCCACAGGGACAGGTTTGGAATCATTGAGGAAATTTGAAGATAGACTACTTTCTTAGGTCCTATTATTGATTAATGCTCAGTTTCTTGGCCGAGAGATGGTATCGTGGTTATGAAGCATATCCTTCTTCTAAGGAGGAACATACTCAAGTACTAGGGCATAAATTCTCAGAATGGCTGCAATTTACTTTCAAATGGTTCAACAAAAACTATAAATGTATCAAAAAGGGAGAATAAATGTGGCAAAATATTAACAAATGGTGAATCTCAGGGATGAGCACACGAGGGGGGGTGCTTTATTGTATGATTCTTTCAACTTTTCAAATGGTTTGGAAATCTTCAAAATAAAATGATTATTTTTTTAAAAGGGCTTTCTAGGGTCACCTGGGTGGCTCAAATGGTTAAGCATCCAGCTCTTGACCTCAGCTCAGGTCTTGATCTTAGGGTCATGAGTTCAAGCTCCACGTAGGGCTCTGTGCTGGGCATGGAGCCTACTTAAAAAAAAAAAAAAAGGCTTTCTACCTGAGAGGCAAAATCTGCATGTAAATGAGACTGAAAAAACCCAAGAGTCCATGCCAGGGTATGACCTTGGACAAGTCACTTAACCTCTGCACCTTGGTTTTTTATCTGTTACGTGGTAATGAAAATTCCTCCTGTGAATGATTTTTGTGGGGTTCAAACAAAATAACTCTCAAGTGTAAAGGATTTTTAAAAATCCTGTATTTCGGGGCGCCTGGGTGGCTCAGTCGTTAAGCGTCTGCCTTCGGCTCGGGTCATGGTCCCAGGGTCCTGGGATCGAGCCCCACATCGGGCTCCCCACTCTGCGGGAGGCCCTCTTCTCCCTCCCCCACTCCCCCTGCTTGTGTTCCCTCTCTCGCTGTGTCTCTCTCTGTCAAATAAATAAAAATATCTTAAAAAAAATCCTGTATTTCTATAGTTGGAAGAGACTTGATTCTAAATTTTACAACAAAGAAAAATAAGGTCTGAAGACACCAAGTGCCCCGGGTGGCACAATGATCGGTGGTGGCACGAAGACTTGTTGAACCTGAGTCTCTGAGTACAGATAAAAGAATCAGTGTTAATAGAAACATGATGAAGCATTACTTATTTCAGACTGTTAAGTGATGGAGTCATATTCTCAACCAAACCTCGTGTGTGTGTGTGTGTGTGTGTGTGTGTGTGTGTGTGTGTGTGAAAACAGGCAATATTTTGGTTTTTTTATTGCCCTGTGGTCATTTAACAAGACTTAGGGAATTTATTAGATGTGTTTTCTAATTTTACATTTCTTTTTCTTCTTTCCAGCTTGTCTACTTTTGAAATAAGGACAACAGCCCCTTAGACTGAACTCCAAGCTTGGAAAGTCTTTTTAGCAATTTTTTTTTCCATGAGCAGGAATTACATTAGTCCAGGAATGTAGAGCTGCAGAAGCAGCCTGCAGAGCCTCTGAGCCACTGGCTTGTTTTGTGCAGATGTGGAAACTGAGGCCCAGAGCTGGTCCGTGGCCACCTAGTCAGCTAGTGGCAGAGCCAGAACCGAATTCTAATTCAGTCCCTCCCACCTGAGGTCCAGTGGCCCTTCAGGACCTTGAAGTGACCTCCAGTTTATAGAACCTAAAGATAAAAGACAGGACGTTTACCTTTATTTTACTATTATTATTATTATTAAAGATTTTATTTTAAATAATCTCTACACCCAACATGGGGCTCGAACTCACAACCCTGAGATCAAGAGTCACATGCTCCACCAACTGAGCCCGCTAGGCGCTCCAGGAAGGTTACATTTAAACATCAGGGAAAGAAACGTTTTGAACAAAAGATGGGCTTCAAGGTCCTAGATCTGAGGGTAAAGGGCTTTCTGGGCGACTGGAATTCAAGTGTGGGTGTGCTTCGTGTAGGGCAGCAAGAGCTGGGGGGGTTTGGGTGGAGGGAAGGGCTTAGTGAGGCTGCCTCCAGCAGAGGGAGGCCGCAGAAGGTGGACTTTTTCTCACTCTGTCTGTCATTCACACCATCACCACAGCTGTCTTTATTGTGTAATTGTTACCTAGAGAAAGATCTCCTTAGAAACGCAGAAATCACTTGTTGACGTGTGTGTGTGTGTGTGTGTGTGTGTACATGTGAGAGAATTGAGATAATATATGTATATATATATAATTTTGTAGTAATCATTTTGTAGCAAAATGTCTGGAAACCTATTAAGCCCATGGGGCGCCTGTGTGGCTCAGTCGTTAAGCGTCTGCCTTCAGCTCAGGTCATGGTCCCAGGGTCCTGGGATCGAGCCCCGCATCGGCTCCCTGCTCGGCAGGAAGCCTGCTCTCCCTCTCCCACTCCCCCTGCTTGTGTTCCCTCTCTTGCTGTCTCTCTGTCAAATAAATAAATAAAATCTTAAAAAAAAAAACCTATTAAGCCCAAAGTGGAAAAATACAGATGATCTTATCAGAGTTGGTTATTAGTGTTGCAAGAGAAGCCTCCCTTTCCCTTTATCTGACCTCTACTTCAGATTGGTCCTCCCAGAGAACAGAGCCTGGGATGGGGGCTTGTGTGCAGTGGTATATGTGGGCAGGGAGCAGAAGCCAGGACAGAGGAGAGTGAGTCAGGGAAGGAGTGGGGGGGCATTCTCCAGTGGAGCCCCACAGTGGGTGGTGGAAGCCTGAGCCCACCACGCCCTTCTGGGGAGCTGAGTAAAATGCAGCGGAGGAAGGAAGCATTCATTCATGCATCCGATACTCTGCTGGCCCAGGATCATCGCGCCAGAGGGTATATCCCACTTCCAGTTTGTGCAGATGTGGCACCAGGCTAACTCTTGCAGAAAGTGAGAGAAGCTGGGTCAGGGCAGCTGAGGCAGGGTCCTGGCAGGGGACATTGGCACAAGGCAAGTGGCTACACAATGACTGGGTAAAGGGGGGCAGGATATGAAGGAAGAGCACCAGAGGTGTTCAGTGCAAGTGCTGCAGATAATAATCTCTTGTGGGGGTTGCTAGGCAGATTAGAAGTAACAGTGCCCGCACAGGGTGGGCATGCAGTAAGTGGATCATAACTCTGAAGGGTTCCTTTGCTTGAGCTGCGCTACTGTTTTAAAATGTCATTTAATGATTAAAACATCAACACGTACATAGCATTTTTGTAACACACATTGATCCAAGAGACAGTACCTGGAGCAACACCCAAGACATTAGTCTGCTAGTCAATCTAGGTTAAGCTCTCTAGAATGTGTCTGCAAAGCAAAGGTAAGGGAGATAGGGCAGAGCATGCAGAAAATTTCCAAAATTTTGTAAGAGACATGAACTTTTCAACCACAGAAGGACTGAGTTTTAATAGAAACAAATAAAAGCTCTAAAAATATTTAGCTATTCGGTACAATACAGTCCTTAATATTTTCATAACCTTTTTGTTTTCACCCCACAGAGTGAAATATGAGTGATTTTTAAACATTCCAGAGAAATTTTAATTTTGACACATTTTTATTGAGGACGTTTCATTTATAGTTCGAGCCAAGAATACTGAGGCGCAGAGAGGTTGAGTAACTTGGCGGAAGTCACACACCTGGTACAGGGCAGGCCCGACCTGGAAAGCTGTAAGTTGGGGCCCAGTCCAGGCTCGTTCACACAACTGCTTCCCAGCCTTTGGGCTGTGGGCATCCTCTCCCACAGGCTTCTGTCCTCATGCCAGACAGCTCTCCTCTGGGAGCCGACCATTGCCAGGTGCTCCTGGCTGAGACAACCAAGAAGCAGCCAGCGGACTTGTCATCCACCCATCCCGTCTGCCAGCTGAGAAGGGGCCGTGCAGTCATTCCGAAAGCCATTCCCTGACATTATGTTTCACTGTGGTTCTTGTTTACTCCAAAGACGGCACATGAGGTGAGGTTCCAGCAACATCGAAGAAAGGCAGTGAGGGAGAGGCAGAGGGAGAGGGAGAGGCAGAGAGGAAGAGACCTGGAGAGGGAGGAAGAAAAGGACCCCCTGTGCAGAGCCGCGAGGGCCTCGGTGGCCCCAGGAAAGGAACTCTGCACGAGCCAGGCACCTGGCCCCTCTCCTTTGGCAGCTGGTCCCCGGGGGCACGGCCTGGGAGCTGTGTGCGCACGCGCAGCAGTGCGCGGGAATCCGAGCTCGGCTCCAGGAGTGGGTCACCCCCCAAAGTTCTGAGCGGCAAGCTGGAGGCTGTTGGGAAGCCTCAGGTAGCCGTCTGCACCCAGTCAGGAGACAGAATCCACACGGCAAGTTAAGTCTTGCAAGTTATATATTAAAAATATAAAGAATGGAGTACGATGAAAGAGCAATTATGACATATAAGTAAACTCCACACGGCACCCGGGCCGAGGGAAGGTCCCAGAGGAAGGACAAACTTGGAAGGGGGTCAGGCCTCACTGAGGAAGGGGAGGTGCAGCCCATCGGAGAGCGGAGAAGAGCTTCTCCAGGCTGGAGCTGGAACGACCACCTCCCGAGGGCGACCGGCAGCCTGCGGCGTGGGCACAGTGGAGGCAGGGACAGGCTGCGCGAGGGGGGCTTGCAGAGGAGGCCGGCTGAGCACGGGGTCCCTGTGCAGGGACTCTGGGTTCCGTGTTGACAGGGCTGTGGAAAGGTTATGGCCAGGCTGAGGCTGCAAGGTCACAGAGGAACCACGTCTTGGACCCGTGGCTGGGGCAGGGCTCCACGCGATGTCCTCGTGCTCACACTGCCAACCCAGTCCGGGGGCTGCTGCCGCGGACCTTCCTCCCACAATGTCCGTCCAGCGCCCTCTACCGAGAAAGCTTGACATCGTGCCCACTTTACAGGAGAAATCCTTGTTTTTCGGAAAGCATCTAGGGAAGGATGCATTTGGCACCAAGGGGCAATTAATTTATAACTGACAAACTTCCCCCACCACAGGTTGGAAAGTTTTGCAACTGCCATGGCCTTGGCAGACTTGGCTCAAGTCCTAGTCCCACCACTAACTAACTGTGTGACCTTAGGCAAGTTACTTAACCTCTCTGAGCCTGTTTCCTCTTTGGCAAAATGAAGATAATATCGTCCACATCAGGACTGTTATGTGGAATAGAGGTGATAAGCACAGGACCTGAATCATAGGAGGCACTTAATAACTAATAATTAAATTAGTGGCAGACTGCAGTCCTAAAGCCTTTTTCTATTTCTTTAAAAGTTGTGAAGGTATCCAGATCACATAAATAATTTCTATGAAACTGCTTTGAAATGCGGAAAGAGCCATAAGTACCTGCTAATCGTGTCTTTTCACAAAGGATCTGTTTTCAGTACTTCAATATTTTAGTGATCTTCAGGGAAGTCACCCTGGAAAATGCCGGTCTGGGTTTGTTTTCCCCACTTGCTTTATCCCCTCTGTGGCTAAAGTGGGCATTTTTCTTAATTTTCTTCTCATTGATTTGCAGGTGTGTACCCTGACTTTTCTCAGTATATATCTATTTCTCAGTAAGTCACTAAGCTCCATGATCATCCTAGCCACATTCACAGAATAAAATATGTGCATCAGGGGCGCAGAAGAAGGAGCTGGAACATGGGAGGCCCTTGTATGGCAACTGTGAGTCCTGGAGCTGAAGGGCAGGGAACTGGGCTGGGGCAAGGGAATCTTCTAGAAGCTTTGTAGAAATGCCACTGCAGTATTTCTCACCTCACATTGCCTAAAACTAGCTCCGGTATCCTGAGAATTAATAGAAACAACTAAAGCAGTTTGAATTATTCGGAGGAAAGGTACCAAGGAAAAGAAACAGCTCACCTCAGGAGTTTGCTCAATGACCTGCTTTTGAGAACTTGCCCTGCCAGGCGTTGCCACGTATTTGAGCCTCTGCCCAGTGTGGGAGGCTGGGCAGGCAAGGCAGGGGTGGGTTGCTCCTGATAGCCAGGGGTCGAGACTCTGTCATTATGTTTTAGGCCTAAGACAAGGCGTGGAGACGGGAGAGGCAGACCAAGAGGGTGAAGGCCTGTACTCCAGGAAGCAGGGATGGTTACAAACAGCTCTGCTCACCCCTTGTAGGGGAGAGGGGTCCCTCACTCTTACCTTTTCCTGGCAGCATGGAAGAGCAGGGAATCTCGGGCACCCCACCCCTGCCATGCCGACCACTGGTCAGCACCAATTCCCGGGAGAGGAGGACGGTGGCTCGTGAGGGTCCTCAGTTGGTCTAGGGAACCTCCATCTGACCTACTGAATCAGCCTCTGCCCTGGGTACCTACCCCCTTAGGTCGAGGCAATCTTCAGAGTAGGAGCAGAGTCGTCTTCTCGCCTCCACAGATTTTCAGGCAGACAGAAGGAGATTCAGGGAACGAAATGAATTTCCTAGGACCCTCCAGGAGCCATTTGGATTGTCCAAGGGGTCCTTATTCCCAAAGCAGCCTGGAATGAACCCATGTTACTCCTCAGTGAGAGGACTTTGCCAGACCATGAACTCCTCAAGGGGACCATGGACCAACTGTAATTATTCACCGTGTATCTCCACACCTTGCACAACTTTGCACCGGTAGGTGTCCCAGAGGGGCTGGCTATTTAGATGGGTGGACAACTCCCCAAGGCTGGGGAGACTGAAGACGTGCCATGTTCCTGGAGGTATTCCTGATCGCCCCTGGAGTTTGGGGCACACATCTAGAATGTCCTCAGTTGGTTACACATTTTGGCTTAAGGGTCTTAACTGCTCATGCAGCCCACTCGGGACTGAGGGACATCCCAGGGTGGGAGGACGCACCCCCTCCAGGGCTGTCACTCCTGGGGAGGCCAGTTAACGCCGGGAAGAGAGCACAGCAGCGGGCAGCCCCACGGAAGCCTGAGAGCTTCTTAGCTAGATAGGAGATGTTCTCTACCTCCTTCTAGTACTGTGCGTTGAAGCTAAATACCAGCAACTATAAGAGGCACCTGAGTCCAGACATGTGAAAATGTGAAAAAATGTGTGTGGCTTAAAATTGATGACATGTGTGTAGCCAGAGGGGTTAAGTGTTCCACTGTCAGCTTCTGTGCCTGCAAGGTTAAACTGAGTAAAGTGAAGCAAACACGTGATAGGAGACAGAAGGTCTTCCCGACCTTCTTGGCTGTGCGGCAGCCCAGCCCCAGGCACTGACTGCCCTCGGGGACCGTGACACAGGAATCCTGAGTGGTGAGCCAGGCCACTCAAGGGGCAGAGAGCTGAGATGACCAGCAAGAGAAAAGGCCAATGTTTTAAGCATCTTTTTTATTCTGAGGGTTTGACGTCTGGGCCTCGCAGGGTTAGCTGATTCCTGGAGACCCTGTATGACTCACCTGCCAGCACGCCTTTCACATGCACACCCACCGACCCATAGCCCGCACCCCGCCCCACCCCGCTCCACCCCCGCGTCCCGCCCCGCCTCCACGCCCCACCCCGCCTCCACGCCCCGCCTCCGTGGGCTCTGGCTCTCGCACTCAAGGCCACTGTCCACCTGTCCGACACCTCAGAGCGGGGGACCAGACAACTAGGGACAGCCCCATGCCCCCGAGCTTGCTGAAATTATTCACATTAGCCAATCCTAAGCCTGCTTACCCGGCCTCACCCGTTCCTTCCCACAGGAAAAACAATAAAGGTTCTTGCCCATGTTTCCCCTCCCTCCTGAGTGACCCTGGTGCTGACCCATGTGGCCCCTATGGCGTGGGTGTCCCTGTCCCTTGGGAGCAGTGAGTATAACAGACTATCTTCTCATTAGCTGTCAACTCCTGATCTGTTGGCCTCATCATACCTGAATCATAAACCTACATTTTAAAACAGCTAAGCCTGTTCCTTGTGACTTTTGCTTTTTCCTTGTATTCAAGGACTCCTGTATAAGCCTAATCCTAAACCGAAGTAGCGAAGTGTGACAAAGTGTGGTAACTTCATGTCTAACTGGTGTCCTCCACACCCCTTCCCTCAACGTGCGCAACCCCCACCCTCGCCTGCGAACTCTTGTAGGAAGCCCGCACACTCTGTCCTTGTCCAAAACTGGTCTCAGAAAGGGATCTGACAGACTATTTCATTTGAGCATGTAAAGCTGAATACGTTACCTCTCACAGGAACATTTGCATCATGACAGGGAAAAGAACCTTATGTCATGCAGGGAATCATTAATTGTTGAATTTCAGGCATCCCCGAAGATGGTGAAGACCTTCTTAATATCCCTGAATCACACCTCAACTGCTCATAAATTAGGGAATTATTTTAATTGTGTACAAGTTTACTTTATTTTATTTTGAATACCCTATTCTGTGCAAGACACATCGCTGTGCAATTTATTAGTTGTGAGCTTTTTGTTATGGGAATTTTTCAAACATTCACAAAAGTAGAGAGAACAACAAGAACCCCAGTGTACCCATCACCAAGTTCCAACAGTTGTCCGCCAAATCCAATCTTGTTTTATCTCCACCCCAATGCTACATATTTATTATCTTTTTAAAAAATCTTTTTTTTAAGTTTTATTTAAGTTATCTCTACACCCATCTACACCCAACGTGGGGCTTGAACTCACAGCCCCAAGATCAAGAGTCACATGTTCTTCTGACTGAGCCAGCCAGACCCCTACATATTTATTGTCTTAAAATAAATCCCAAACCATCATATCTTTGGAAGTCTATTTAAATACCATCCTCAGCATAGTCATTGGGCCGTTTGTCCTCATACTACAAGTTTGTCTCTTTCTTTTAATATAGTTTCTAAATGGAATGTGGAGACCTTGAACTTCCAGGAACTGAAGTCAGAGTTAACTGAGGTTCCTGCTTCCCGAATCCTGAAGGAGAGTCCATCTGGCCATCCCGTGAATGAGGAGGGAGACCCTGGTATGAAGTTAAATTTCTTCCCTTTTGTACACACATGGTCTTTATCTGTGACTGTTCTGTGTTCAGAGTTGGTCAGCCCGCTTTGCGGGGAGGGCAGACCACTGGTCATCCCTGGCAGCGAGGCAGGGAAGGGGGAGAGGAAGAGCCCCTCTCTGCTCCCTTTCCAGAGCTCGCGGGCAGGATGTCGGCCTTTCCTAGCAAAGCCCTGTATCTCACTCACCACCCACTTGGGGATGGTGGGCTCAGCTGCGCTGCACTGGGGGAAGAGGAGAGAGAGGTTTATTTCACCCACTTGATTGCCACATAGAAATTTGTTACATTTTTTAGTAGATCCTTCATATCTTTCTTTATCTTAGGGCCAGATGGATGCACCATCTCAGCACATAGTCAGCACATACTCAGAAAGGTATCTTTTCTGAACTTGGGTACTGAGGAAAAAGAACAGGTGCCCCTCTCCAAAGTGTTCCCTGAAAGCCAGACTTAAGGCAGGCTGTGGTTTTCAGAAACTGTGACTATCCATGTTATTAACAATTATTCCCAGCTGAAGATCATACATGCGATGGGGATGTTTTGAAGTCTTCAAAATACAATTCCCTGAGACACGAGCAGCAAAGACTCCCCACCTTCTACAAAGAAAGTGAAAAAAAAAAAAAGCACAGAGATCTGTTGTGTTTATTTCAGCTAAATCTAAATTTTCAACCATCTCTTCATTACATTTTTAAAAATTATGTTCGGGTTTTATTGTATTAAAATGGTACCTTTATATGGCCCATCAGTTTGGTCTTGAAGAACTTTGTTTTACAGAGTCTCTTATAATGACTAGATTTTTGTTTCATTTTTATTTTTTAAAAGATTTTATTTATTTATTTGAGAGAGAGAGGGAGAGCACGCACAAGTGGGGAGGAAGGGGCAGAAGGAGACGGAGAAGCAGACTCCCTGCTGAGGGAGCCCAACTCGGGGCTCGATCCCAGAGTCCTGAGATCATGACCTGAGCGCAAGGCAGACACCCAACCGACTGAGCCACCCAGGCGCCCCTGTTTCATTTTAAAAAATGAAGCAAATCAGACATGAAAGTCATAAAAAGTAGTATAATGGACACCTGTGAGTTCCTGCCTGCTTCAGTCAAATATTAGAAATACAGTTTGAAGTCTTCTGTGCAGCCTTCCTCTTTACAACTGATACTGAAAAGGGGAAGTTCAATTCATATGACATGTTGATCACAATACGTCCTGGGCATTTACTCTCTACCAAGTACATAACATGTATAACTCCAGTTAACATTTACAACATCCCTACTACCCCAAAACACTATCCCCCTTTACCAATGACCAAGCCAAGGTCGAAGGGGCTGAGGGACCTGAACGTCACCCAGCCAGCGGAGGGCAGAGCCTGACCTTAACCCCAGACGCTCTGTCTCCGGGGTTCTGGCTTTCGCCGGCTCTGCCACGTGGCCACAGGGCGGAAAGATGGTGGAAAGCGTTCTGGGGTTATGCGTGTCTTTAATTCCTCCAGGATGCGGAGAACTGGTTTGGGTAGGAGAGCCGCTCACCCTGAGGAGAGCTGAAACGATCGCGGGCAAGTACGGCGTGTGGATGAGAGACCCGAAGCCCGCCTACCCGCACACCCGGGAGACCACGTGGAGAATCGACACGGTGGGCACCGACATCCGGCAGGTGTTCGAGTACGACGGCGTCCCGCAGTTCCTGCAGGGCTACCCGTCCAAGGTGCACGTGCTGCCGCGGCCACTGGAGAGCACGGGCGCCGTGGTCTACCGGGGCAGCCTCTACTTCCAGGGCGCCGAGTCCAGAACGCTGGTGCGCTACGAGCTGACCACCGAGGCCGTGAAGGCTGAGAAGGAGCTGCCCGGGGCCGGCTACCACGGGCAGTTCCCCTATTCGTGGGGCGGCTACACGGACATCGACCTGGCTGTGGACGAGACGGGCCTCTGGGTCATCTACAGCACGCAGGGGGCCAAAGGCGCCATCGTCCTCTCCAAACTGAACCCAGAGAGCCTGGCCCTTGAACAGACCTGGGAGACTAACATCCGGAAGCAGTCAGTGGCCAACGCCTTCCTCATCTGCGGCCGCCTGTACACTGTCAGCAGCTACTCGGCGCGGGATGCCACGGTCAACTTCACCTACGACCCGGCCACGGGGCGCAGCAAGGCCCTGAGCGTCCCCTTCAAGAACCGCTACAAGTACAGCAGCATGGTGGACTACAACCCCCTGGAGAAGAAGCTCTTCGCCTGGGACAACTTCAACATGGTCATCTACGACATCAGGCTCTCCAGGGTGTGAAGAGCCTCTGGCATCAGGAAAGGCAGCAGGACACGATAGTTAGGGCTCCTGAGGGCAGAGCCCGCCCGCCAAAGCCCCTGCAGCTTTTCTCTGCTTTCTCAGCTTTCATTATTCACCCAGAAGAATGTGGGGGTCCCCAGGTCTGCCTGTGTGGGACTAGCAGTTGGGAGAGTTAGACGGCGTCACGGCCGATGGGCTCCTGTCTGGTCAGCTCTTAAATTTAGGGCTCTGTAACCGAAATAGTGCAAGTTCTGCGGTGATCTGGGGCCAAAGTTATAAGGCATAGTAGTATCTTCATGGAAACCACAAGGCTTTTTATAAAAGGCCCTCACTGGCTAAAAATGGTGTGTGTGGAGAAGAGCTCGGGCAAAACAGCTTGCCCCACGTGGCACCCAGGGTCGTCCCCTGCATGCTGGGGACATGGTCACCCCACGCCACAGTTAGAAGAAGAGGAGCAGCTCCTGTGGCCTCCGTCTGTATGGTGGGCTTCTACTGCTTCACGTAGCGTCCAGTGGGGCATAGCGTTTGCCCTGTGAAATAAAACCATCTTACATACTATCCTCCTTGACCTTTGTGGGCTACTTTGCTTACGAGAAGAGTACTGATTCTGGCCATCAGATAATTCCTTTGGGTTGGGAGCTGTGATTGCAGGACACTAACAGTGTGGGGTGTGTGTGTGTGTGTGTGTGTGTGTGTGTGTGTGGTGTGTGTGTGACTGAGAGGCCTGCACCCAGTTTTGCGGTGCTGCCCAGGATGACCCCAGGCCAACAGTGGAAGCCACCCCTCTGCACCCCCAACTTCTGGTGCTCTTGGTTCTTCCCAAACCATCTTATCTTTCCCCAACTCACCCTCTCTTCACCCTGGCTGCGTGTTGGTTCTTTCTGGTTGTCCTGGGCTTGAGTTCCATAAACTACAACTCCACATGAGTGGACCTGACCCCACTGGTTTTTAGTAACTGGACTTGCTATCTTGAGGTGCCACCGTCCCTAGCAGAACACTTTGTCTTGCCAATTCAGCTTGGACTCTGTCCCATGAGCATGTTTTCAGTCTGTTCAGGTTTCTCGTCTTCCCGGGGCTCCTCCAGGTGACATCTGTGCTTGAGAGAAGCCAGGGCCCTCGGGCGAGGAGAGAGAGGTGTCCAGGCCTGGGATTCTTCCCACACCTGGTCTCAGTCACCAGTGCAGCCTCCAGCATTTGCTGCTGACACGCTCGTCTCCACATCCGGTTCCGGCTTGGGTGACCTCTGCGTCCTGGAGGCCAGCTCCAGCAGGCTGCTGCTTTTCCCTAGCCTGTTCTGTGTGCCCTCAGGAGCTCGTGTGCCCACAGGAAACTCGGGGTGCTCCGGCCCTCTCTCCTAGATCGGTCTTGGGTCCCTTCCACTCCTGTGCTGGTGTGGGGGCAACTTCCCTTAGAACCTCACCACCTACACAGGGTTCACCTGGAAGCAAGAACAAGTAGCTTCTACCTTCTCATGCCCCAAACCATTTGTGACACAAAGGCCTGACAAGAATTCTCTAGAATCTAAGCTCTCTTTTTCTCTCCTTTTCCCTGGCTTCCCCCAGACTTCATGCAGACTGCAGGGAGGCCACAGTCGAGCCCTTCTCCTGTTTTCTTCTCAAATCTTGTTCACGGGACCAGGGCTCAGTGTTTTGATTTCCAAGAGAACCAGCACTTTAACCTCAAAACCTTGACTTTAAAGACAAATCTCTGTATCATGAGTTCTGAAAAAGTGTACTTCGGAAAGCAAAACCCCAAACATAACGTTTCTTCCCCTCTGAGAGTTATCCTCATAGAGGCTACGTGCGCCAAGTGTTAGCCTGAAGAGGCTGAGATGTCTCTCCACAGGTGTATTCGTCTGCTCAGGCCACCATAACAAAGGGCATGGATGGGGTGGCTAAAACAACGGAAATTTATTCTCTCGCACTTCTGGAGCCTACAAGTCTGAGATCGAGGTGTCAGCAGGGTTGTGTCTTCTGAGCCCTCCCTTCTTGGCTTGTAGAGGGCTGTCTCCTCCCTGAGTCTCCGCACGGTCCTCCTTCTGTGTGCGTCTGTTCCCTAATTTCCTCTTTTTTAAGAACAGCAGTCAAATTGGATTAGGGCCCACCCCCAGTGACCCAATTTTACTGCAGTTACCTCTTTAAAGGTCCTATCTCCAAAGATAGTCACCTTCTGAGGTACTAGAGGTTAAAACTTCGACATACGAATCTGGGTGGCAGGGACGCCATTCAGTCCGTACCAGCTGGATATCACCTTTGCACCCCACTGAGAGTAGGCTCTGAAAGACTAGAAGCCCCAGAAGTGGGAATGCATGAGCTCATTCACCCTCCTGAGCACCTGTAGCTATCAGGCGTTCGAATGAGAAGTGCAAGGTGAGGAGACAGCTTTGGGTGAGTAGGCAGGCCGTCACAGCTCACAAGTGGGTGAGGCGAATCCTCACACAGACCAGCCCATGGCTCCTTTTCTTTTCCTCTGTCAGCTTCTGCCTCTGGCTTTGGGATGGAAGAAGAGAGTGAACGAAGGAGGGAAGAAGGAAATTTTTCTGTACTTGGCTTCCAGGATATTAAGACTCCCCCTACATCACTGATGGCTCCTTTTGGTTTCTCTAGCTGGTTCCTCTTTTCAGCCTGTGTTAGTCAGGGTTCTCCAGTAAGAGATGTAGATATAGATATGAAAAGGGATTTAGTAGGAGGAACTGGCTCATGCCAATTGTAGAAGCTGAGAAGCCCCATGATCTGCTTTCTGGAAGCTGGAGACCCAGTAGTCTGGTGGCATAATTCAGTCTGAGTCCAAGGGCTTGAGAACTGGGGGGAGCTGTTGGCATAAACCCCAGTGTAGGGGCAGGGAACACAGATGTCCCTGCTCAAGCAGGCAAGCAGGAGGCAGAGGGGGTGAACTCCTCCTTCCTCCAGCTTTTTTCTCTATTTAGGCCCTACGTGGATTGAACGATGCCCACCCACACTGGGAAAGGCAGTCTACTTTACTGAGTCCTCAGATTCAAAGGCTAATTTCATCCGGAGACACCCTCACATCACACCCACAAAACGGTGTTTCATCCGGGCACCCCTGGGGCCAGTCAATTTGACACACAAAACTCATGATCACATCACCTCAACCTCTTTTGTTTTTAAGATTTTATTTATTTATTTGAGAGAGAGAAAAAAAGAGGGGATGAGCAGGAGGAAGGGCAGAGGGAGAAGCAGACAACCCGCTGAGTAGGGAGCCCGACGTGGGGCTTGATCCCAGGACCCTGAGATCACGACCTGAGCTGAAGGCAGACGCTTAACCGACTGAGCCACCCAGGCATCCCTAGCCTCAACCTCTTAAGGTTAAAGTGCTTCGGGACTCAACGGTTTCCTCTTTACCGGCTCATTCTTCTGGTCTCACCTAGCATCGTGGCTCTGAATGCTGCATCTATGTTGATAACCCCCAAATTTATACCTCCAGCCCACATCTTACTCCTAAACTCCAGATTCATATATTTATTTGCACACTTGACCTTTCCACTTAAATGTCTCTTAGGCAGGGGCACCTGACTGGCTCTGTTAGTGGAATGTGCAACTCTTGATCTCATGATTGTGAGTTTGAGCTCCACGTTGGGTGTAGAGATTACTTAAAAATAAAATCTTAAAAAAATGTCTATGAGGCATATCCAATCAGCAAAACTAGAATTTCTGAGTTTCTCTGCCTCATCCCGGTCATACCTGCCAAATCTGCTCTTCTTGGAGCTGGTAGAAACTCCATTCCTCTAGTTGCTCAGGCCAAAATTGGAGTCATCCTTCACTCCTTGCTCTCAAACCCCACATCCAATCCATCAGAAACTCTTGTTGGTTCCATCTTCAAGTACATCTGTGCAGAATCTGACCACATTTCTCACCTCGCCAACGGCTCTTTGCTCAGATTCCCATTGTCTTTTTCCTGGATTGCTACACGGCCTCTGAAGTACTTCTGCTCCTTGCCCCCACAGCCTATTCACCATCGCGGCCAGAATGTCTCCCTTAAAATACAAGCCAGAACGTGCCTCTCTGCTCCAGAAAACCCCACATGGCCTCCCATCTCAAAGTCAGAGTACTTACAAAGTCCCCCACAATGTTTCCCCCACCCCTGTGACTTCAACTTTTACTCATGTCCCTGACTCCTTCTACTCCAGCCGGGCCACATGGGTCTGCTCACCCTCCTCTGAATGCTCCAGGCACACTCTGGTCTTGAGCCCTTTGTGCTAACTCTTCCCTCTGCCCCAGATGTCCACACACCTAACTTCCTCTTGAGTCTTTACTCAACTGTCACCTTCCTAGGAGGCCGACCCAGACCATTGGGACTATTTAAATTTGCAGGTGACGCGCTGTTTCGTCAGCAACTTCCAACCTTCCTGACCCTGTCTGATTATTTCAGAATTTCCTTTCCATTACATTTATTGTCTCCTGACATACGGTATAATCCACTGATTTTAAATTGTCTATACTTTTCATCACACTTCCCTCTCTGGAATGTTGTGGAAGGTCATTGAGAAGACATGACCGCCAGTTGACATGTGAGCTGGATGCTGGCAACTGGAGGCTCCTCACCTCCTCCCCTGTCCTTGGATGTGGGTTCCCCTTGCCTTTCCTGCCCCCAGAGGCTGAGAGAGTGATGTGGTGTTAAGAACACCTGCACCATTCACATGACTGAACCCAGTTAAGGGCTCCTTATCAACTTTTAAGATGTGGTGGGTGGGTGTGGGGATTCACTCACCTTGCTGCAGCCCAAGACAAGGCTTGTGTGGAAGTTCCCTCGCTTATTCAGCCTGGGACCTACCAACGGGGAGTGGCTTGTTTCCTCCTTCAGTCTCTCCCTGCCTTTTGAGTGCAGGGGCCAGTTTCAGATCACACCCAGGAAGCTCCCAAGGGACTCATGAGGCAACACCTGGCGAGCCAGCCTGGAGACAGAGGACATGGGGCCCTGGGAATGAGGCATCTGCGGGGGAGATCCCGGGTTGCCACCGGCCTCTGTATGTGTGTGTGTAGTGGGGGTGGTTGCGGGTCCTGGTTTGTCAGATGCTTGTGGACTGCCATGTAAGTACGGGGACACTCCCCAAAACACGGCTGATATAAAGGGCTTATTTGAGAAAGTGAGCATCGCTCCCTGCAGCAAAGCCCAGAAACAAACGGGTGGCGCAGTGGGCTGGCCTCTCCTGTGGGCAGTTCGGAGGGTGACTGATGCCCAACTAGAGGCTGAGCTTGAGTTAGGAAGTTGGAAGAGCTGAGGTTAAAGAAGAGCATGGGAGCGCCTGCTGGCTCACAGATGGATGGGGGAGCAGGAGAATAAGCTAGAGAGGCCTTAGCAGATCGCTCTGCAAAGCTAACAGCTGGGCACTTGAGACAAAGCCTGGTTAGGACACGAGGAGGTGGGATCTCTGGGAAAGTGATGAGAATGAAGAGGAAACGGACAAAATGCCCCATGCTGTCTGACCCCTAAAACAAAGGAAAATTTTAAACAGCCATTTCCCCCAAGGTCTTAGGAGAAAACTTGCATTCTTTCTCTGCCCCTTGGGGTTGTAAATCTTGTCATGTCTTTGAAATGCACAGCCCCCAGGAAATAACCAAAACATGGCCCAGAGACTGGAGAAAAAAAAAAGGAGGGAGTAGAGGCTTAATAGAATGCAGACTCCCTTGCCCCAAATCTAGCCCGCGCGAGCTCCATAGATCACAAGTGTCAGTGAAGAGCCATGTGAGTGGGTACCTGACTCCTGGTTGGAGTTTTGGAACAAAAGCTGAATGGATACAGAAAGTTATGGAAGGTTTGTGGGAAAGGAATATTCAGAAAGGAATTTTATGTGTCATCAAGTTAAGACGGGAATGGATTTATGCACTTTTTTTTAAAGAAAAGTTTTAATATCCAACAAACATTGGTGAAAAAATAGAATTTGTTTTTCTGTTAAGAGGAAGAAGTTTTCTTATATTATTGGTTTTTTTGTAATAAGAAATGGTAAGGTTTTTCTTTACCTTTAATGTCATCTGCCTAGAAAACAGAGATTCTGTCTTGTCTTTTATCAGGTCTTTGATTACTTAAGAAACAGAGTCTTCTCTATTACAAGAGCTATGTTTTTTTTACAACTATGTAACTTTTTGTATACATAAAATTTCATGGGAAAAACTGTCAAATAAGAAGTGATGCTAAACTCCAAGCTATAGTTGTATGAAATTTCCAAAATCCGGTATGTCCTGGTATAATGATATCGGTATTATTTTAAAAGGTACGTCACAGAAATGACCAAATTTCCTTGTCGACTACATGATACTGATTTTTTCCCTTGTCGACTACATGATACTGAACTCTCATCGGATCTTTAACCATGGCCATTTTTAAAGTCTTTTGTCATTTGCAGACAGTTACTATTTTACTCTGATGCTTTGGGGGGGTGGGTAGTATTCCTGTGAAAGTGCTTTATCCTCAAGGAAATTCAATAAAAAGTACTTTGATGGGTTTCTGATAACTAAGATCAATTGGCCTCATGTGGGAGGGAGCAAATAAGCCTTTCAAGGGCTCCCCCAAGACCACCTGCACAGCCTGAGACCGTCCCTGTTGTCCTTCCCCAGAGAAAACTAGGCCCATTACATTGATGATGTAATGCTGACCTGTGAAGGTTGGCCTCTGCCGGGGGACACTCTGCAGGCTTTGCTGGGACATCTGTTTTGTGTTGTTGTTGTTGTTGTTGTTTTGGTAGTCTCCACACCTAACATGGGGCTCAAACTCATGACCCCAAGATCAAGAGTCACATGCTCTAACAACTGAACCTGCCGGCCGTCCCTGCTGGAGCATCTGTGGGGAAGGGGATGGGCAGTGAACCCACAGAAAATCCAAGGCCCAGGCACTGCCATAAGGTTTCGGGAGTTGTCTGGTCAGATAGACTCGGGTTGTCCCACACGCTGTGATCCATGAGGTACACGCTTATCCGATTGCTAAGAATGTGAAAGAGGTGCACATCTTTGTAGGGATTTTGGAGTCTGGAGGACTTTTATTCCCCACCTGGCACAGAGCCTCTGACCCTTACACTGTCTGGTCAAGAAAGGGCACACGTGGACAGGGGTCAGAGCAACAAGCCGCCTTTGAGAAAGCAAAACTATGAGTGAAGCGGATCAAAGCTCTGGGCGTCTCCCAAGCAGGGCTGCCAATGAGTTAGACATGTCTGGGACTCCAGAAGGTATGGGCTGGGCACTGTGACAGAAAAAACACCCAAGGTGAGAGCACCCCTGGGATATGGGTCTCAGCTCCGAAAGGGGCCAGAAGCCCAACATACCCGAGTAGAGCACCAGCTTCTAGCAGGTGCACACAGCACTCCTCCAGGTAGAGCCTCTCACACAGCACCCGAGGGCTGAGCTCAGAGCCCACGGTCTGGCTAGTGTTCACTCATGAGCCCTGGCCGTTAACCTTTTGCACTGATGACCCCGACAGTGGGAAGCCAAGGGATGGATGATCATGAGTACGGCTTTGTGGGGTCAGGATATGCGGCAACACATCTGGGGGCATCTGCAAGAGCTTGAGGCAGTCCTCGCTGTCCTCCATGTCCAGGCTCATGAGGCGCTGACACCCCAGGCAGCTCGGAAGCTGATGTCCTAGCTGGGTAAGAGCCCTAACTACTGCCTCTTCAGTAGATATGGTGGGTTGGGCGCACAGAACAAGTGGCACCGCAGTGCCCAAGGTAGATGGCGGATTGGCAAGAATGCTGGCTTGCCCTTGAAGTACAGTGACACAGTCAATGCAGTAACCGCATGTCCGTGTGTTCTTGACGACGCCCAAGGTAACCACCAAAAGAGTCTGGGGCCATCCACCGGAGTTCCCAGCCCATGAGAGACTGGCAAGTTGGTCCTGTTGGCCCATCCTTCTGAGTGAGGGCTTTTAATATGTCTGGGTTTGTGGACCTTGCGTGTGGCCTTGCACCAGTTTGCCCCTGTCGCCACGCAAACCAAGCTGCCAGCATTAGCGGGGAAGAAAAACGACTGTGGATAGATACCCTCATCAGCGAGACAGCCATCGGGGGCCATGTTTCAAAAATCATGACATGCTAGACTGGGCAATAGAACATGATGTTGAACAGAGGTTCCAGCTCCCCTATAACACACAAGCAGCAGGGCTGGTAGAAAGAAAACATGGAATATTAAAGGAGCAGATCAAGTTAGTAACAATGGTGGGGGGGACTAAAGTTCTGTCCCAGTCTTGCACACGCTTGAATGATCAACCATAGGGCCTGTTGCCCAGATGCTAGCCCGGGGAGGCAACCGCCGCTGTAAAGGTACGGAAGTCGTGGGAGACGGCCAGTACCCCAACTCTCACCAGGTGTGACTGCACTGTGTGATGAGAACACCAAGCCCCATCACGTCCGGGAAAGGAGTTACCTACTGAAATGGGATATCCCGCTGGGATGGATGAGTTACTTGGCACTGCTGGGTGATGGGAAGTACCTGATCTCCACTGGGATCTGTGGTCAAGGCCTGTTGAAATGCACCACTGAGGGCGCCTGGGTGGCTCAGTCGTTAAGCATCTGCCTTCGGCTCAGGTCATGATTCCCGGGTCCTGGGATCGAGTCCCGCATGGGGCTCCTTGCTTAGTGGGGAGCCTGCTTCTCCCTCTGTCTGCCACTCCCCCTGCTTGTGCTCTCTCTCTCTCTGATGGATAAACAAATAAAATCTTAAAAAGAATAAATTGCTAGAAAAAAATATGGACTAAAAAAAATTAAAAGTATTGATATCTACTGTGTGAGCCAAGCACTGCTCTAGGGACTTAACATTGAACAAAACCATCAATTCCTGACCCCATGGAATATATTTGTTGGTTTGAAACCACCTAGGGAGCTTCCCAGGTGAAATCTGAAGCCAGCCCACGCATGCAGAAGGCAGGGGAAAAGAGGAGGAAGGCTGGGCGCTCCAGGTTGGTAGGTGGCACATTTGCAAGCACAGGGGACTCACACACAGGCTTGTCTTGGGTGGCAGCAGGATGAGTGGATCCTTGTACTACTTGCCACATCTCAAAAGTTTATAGAGAGGCCTTCACCAGGCTCAGGCGTGTCTGCCATGCAGGTGTTTTCCTTTTTTAAAAATTTTATTGTTATGTTAATCACCATACATTACACCATTAGTTTTTGATGTAGTGTTCCATGAT
>NW_027397075.1:29873645-30012427 GCF_003265705.2 Callorhinus ursinus | reverse complement strand
ATAGCACATACCCTCCCCAATGTCTATCACCCAACGTGCAGGTGTTTTCAATACCACCTCCCGTGTCAAGGCTACGGGGCGGGGGAGCAGCCTCTGGGAGGGGGAAAGGCAAGCACGAGCCACATTCTAAGTCCAAGGAGGGAGGGGAGGAGCCTCTGACTGCACCGGGTCCAGCTCCCAGGCAACCCGCGGTCACCTCTTGTGGATGAGCTCCCCCAGCCCCCACCCCTCGTGACCATTCTTACCGTCTCCCCAGCCCCCCACCCCCATTCCGTGAAGGGCCCTGAGCCGTCAGCAGGGGTTTCACGGCCGCGCGGCCTCCGGCCATTGGAGGCAGATTCCGCAGCCACAGCTCCCGCACACGCAAGAGAAATCACTGATTCAGACGATGATTCCCAAAAGCAGTGACACGTTTTTCTACAAGAGCCTCTGATCTGAATTGCTGATTTACAAGCCGGAGGTCGGATCATTCAGGGTGTTCCTTTGTGTCACGTGATTTAATAAAGCTGGCACATTAGCAGACTCATCAGATACACACACACAACTTTCTATTTGGATAACGTAGTCATTTCAGTGTTCAGTAAGGACAGGCTTGGTCCGCTAGTATTTAAGACTTGCTGGGTGAACTTTTTTTTCTTTTTTTTTTTTTACTTTTTTTCTTAAAGATTTTATTTATTTGAGAGAGAAAGAGCACGAGCAGGGGGAGTGGCAGAGGGAGAAGTATACTCCCCGTTGAGCAAGGAGCTGATGCCGGACTCGATCTCAGGACCCCAGGATCATGTGAGTTCAAGCCCCATATTGGGGGGGTGTAGAGATTAAAATCTTAAAAAAAAAAAAAAGAACTGGAAATAAAATACCACAAGGGTTAGTCTTTCTCACTTTTGCCCTCCTGGATTCTATTCTTAACCGGCTGTTTGACCTTAGGCAAGTCACTTAACTTCTCTGTTCCAGCATTGTCTCATAGAACTTTCTATGTTAGTCATGTTCTATATCTGCAACATTCAATATGGTGGTCACTAGCCCAATGAGCTACTAGGTATTTGAAATGTGGCCACCGCAACCGAGGAACTGAATTTTAATTTTAATGAATTTCAATTTAAGTAGCCACATGTGGCTAGTGGCTATCTTACTGAACAGTGTAGGTTTGTTTCATCATCTGATGGAGGAGGAGGTCATGAGTATATGCAGCACCCAGCTAGCAAGGACGGGCACTCCATGCCTGCTCCGCTCACCCCTGCCCCGTGCTGCTGCAAGGAAGCCGACCTCATCAAAGGCAGTCAGGTAGGGGGACCAGAGTACATTTTTAAGGGCAGGTTTGGAGAAAGGACACCCATAAGGACCTTATGAAGTGGATGAAATAAAAGCTAGCACTCAGGATATTTCCCATATGTGGATTTGAATGATCACATTTTTTTAAAGAGTTTTATTTTTAAAGATTTTATTTGACAGAGCACGAGCAGGGAGAGCAGGAGAAGCAGACTCCCTGCTGAGCAGTGAGCCTGATGCAGGGCTCGATCCCAGGACCCTGAGATCATGACCTGAGCCGAATGATCACATTTTTGATGCTTTCTAACTGCTCAGAAGAGCCTTGGAAATCCTTAGAAGTGCTTTGGGATGGGTGCAGAGCCTTGCACATGGGATCTGAGCAATAGACTTCTCTCCCACTCTGCACTTGGCCGCTTTTCAGGTTGGGTTTCTTCTGCTACAGAGTTTGAAACTCACTTAGATCTCCTAGAAGCACACCTTGGAAATACTGTCTGTGCATGTGAACCACAAACAGCCTGGCACCAGCAGATAGGATGCAGCTCAGTTAAACTAGTGCACAAGCCCATAAAACTGTAGTGTCCCAGGCTGAGTTCTGAAAATCCAAATATTTCATGGTTCTCTGGAGCTCAAATCTTTAAAGTCACAGATTCCTGCACTTTTCACTCATCCAGATTTAATAACATTGAAGCCTCATCTTTTTTTTTATTCGAATACAATTGACTATGTTCTATAGAACGACACAAATTAAAGATCAAATGTGGACGTATTTCAGAGACTTGACTTGAAAAACCAAAGACTGCTCTAAGTGCATTAGTGAGGCATAAACACCACTCAGCAGTGATCGTGAGAGAAGAAAAATAGGAAAGAACAAAGACATTCCAAGACAGTCTTCAAAGACACCCCCAACTTCTCTGGCGTGCTGTAAAAGCCTGCTTAGACTCTGTAGTCCTCCACGGGCGAAGGAGGAGGGGCGGGGGGTTCTGCAGGGCCGGCCACGCTAGCAGGGACTTGCTCCAAATCCAGAGTGGAGGGCATCTCCCTGGCTTCATCACTTTTCTTGGTAAATCTCTCTTCTCTAGGAGGAAAGGCACAGTGAATGTTTTTTAAATACACATAGGATTCTTTAAAAAAAAGAGAAAAGAAAAAAAGAAACCCTCAGATCCCAGCACCTAAAGAGAACCACTCAACATGTTGAAGGACATCCTTTCTGACTCCTCCTCCCAGGCTTACAGACCTATCAGCTGGCAAAAGGGAGATGGACTCTGCTCATGCTTCAATTGTCAGCTCTTCTCAGAGCTCAGCTGTCTCCGTGGGTCCAGCCCTACCAGTCCGCGCCCTGTAATTTCAGCTGAGCGCAGGCGCTCTCTCTCTCTCTCTCTCAAGATTTCATTTGCATTTCAGCTATTCTCTGGTCAGCCTTTTTTTTTTTTTTTAAATATTTTATTTCCTTATTTGGGGTTTGGAGGGGCAGAGGGCGAAGAGAGGGAGAATCCGAAGCAGACTCCCCGCTGAGCACAGAGCCCAATGCCGGGCTTGATCTCATGACCCTGAGATCATGACCTGAGCCGAAACTAGGAGTCACACGCTCAACCGACTGAGCCATCCAGGCACCCCCTGGCCAGTTCAGCCTTAAGTTCACTTTGCCTCTCCTTTCTGCCTAACTTACCCCTGTGCCCCCCCAACCCTGCAGACTATCCTACCCTTCTCTGGGGTCTACCAGGGTGTTCCCATCCCCCTCAGGACTGGGCTAACCCCGTCTTCAAGAGGAGAGGACTGGCCTGTCAAGCGCTGAAAGAGTCAGGAACCTGGAGCTGGAAACTTCTGACCTGCAGATTCGCAGCCACACCTGACGTTAAGCTTCTCAGCTGAAGAGGCTGAGATAGAAGGGGATTTCCCCGGGTCACGTGGCTAGTAAAAGGCAGACCTGGAATCCAGTCTCCGATCTCCTGACACAACTTCACCACTGCATCTCCCAGTCAGAGCTGACCCCTAACTTTGCTGAAGGGATAGGAGGTGCTGGGGAGGGGGGCTAGGGGAGGCTTCAGAGTTGTGGAATCTCTTCCTTCTTCAGCAGATGCTGCAGCAGAGTGACCACAGCCCCCCAGAGACAAGGCCCACTCTCACGAGATCAACCAGGGGTGTCAAATCTGCCATGTACCCGTGTCCGTGAAAGTTTGCAACATCCCATATCTATGACAAGACATTGTGCCTAAGGTGTTTTATCAATTCGCCAATGTCATACATCCCCCCAAACTCTAAGGTCAAGAAGCATTGTGAGTAATACTGGACGGAGGTCCATATTTCAAGTCAATTTTTATTTTTTGGCCAACTACATCAGTTTTAATAAAGTCATTATTCTTAAATTCATACTGTACCTGACAAAGAACTCAAACGAAAAGTGTCAGCTCTGCCAATTTTTGTTGCTTACTCACACTTGGCATTATTAGAATGATTTCAAGCCAGGTTTCTTGGCAGAAATTTCGTTAGGCTTCCTCTTTTGAGGGTTCCATTCATTGAGACTAGATAACATAACTTAACCAACACAAGAAGTAAATTGCAACATATTGGCATTTGCTGCAAGTGGAGTGAAGAAGCCCGCCACCACCCCCCCCCCCCCCCGGCTTCCTCCGGCTTGTAGCTCCCATCCCCCCACAGGAAAGCCTCGGACTTGACCCCTGAGCACCTAACACATAGCAAATGAGCTGCAGCTAACTGGACATCAATATCAGTAGAGCTCAGTTTTCATAGAAATCGGGAGTCCTAATCTTTTCTTTCTTCACCTTACGCTCCATCCCCCCACCCTGCGCCCCAAGTGAGCCAGAAAGCTCACAAGTACCTGGTGGCCATGGTGACTCTGCGCCTGGTCACCTCGGAAGCCAGGTCTCTGTAGGGCAGGTTATTGCCATTGACCGTGGGGCTCTTCTGAGCCATGGGCTTGCACTCAGAGGACTCAAGGAATTTGGGTTCACGGCAACTATGAATCTAAAATACAAGCACCAGTAAACAGACTTCAGGGGGCAGATGTGGGTCCGGCACAGCATGTCCGCTGTCCCGTTCTCAGTGGGGCCTCCCTACAGCCCCAGTCCCACCCCACACTCCCCCAGCCCCCACCGGTCAAAAGGCAGGTATTTCTTCAAAATCGAGGGCAGTTACCCTGGCCCCCCAGGGTAAAAGCTCAGGGCATGGAGGCCCAGAGAGGTGCCGGCTCTCTCCCCACGTCGCACAGCTGGGCCCTGTCCCGTATGGCTTCCCCCCAACAGGTGCTCCTCCCATGGAGCCCTCCCCGGCCCAGGTCTGTTTGGCATCTCTGACACGTGCGGGGCTTCCTTCCCAGAGTGCTTACCTTCTAAAGAGCAGAAAACTATGTGCTAATTGAACGTAATAATAATAAAAATAAAAAAAAGAACCCCTGTGCCAAGCTGAGGCTGACAGATGTGCCCGTGGGAGACACTGGGGGCTTGATGCTGACAACAAAGGTTATAGCAGCCACCCAGTTAGGGCCGGCTACCTTGGGGTGTCCTTTTCCGTTATCTTATTGGAGAACCACAGTAACTGTGCAAAGGAGGTTCTGGGACCCCCACTGAAGGAAAGGGGAAACTGAGCTGTGGAGGAATGGGGTAGCTTCCCTGGGGGCCCAGAGCTGGAATCTGAACCTAGGCCTGACTGGCTTCAAAGACTCCACTGCAGAGCCAAGCGACCTTCAAGTTCTGCCCCCGTGACCAGCCATCTCTAAGGAAGAGGCGAGGTGTCTCCGACCCTGGACCCCCAGCACACTCTCGAGGTGACCCTGTGGCATGAGCTCCCCAGCCTGATCTTGTGGCTGGAAAAGTTTGTTCTTAGGAGGACGCCCGATGGGTTTACCTTTCGATCCCCGCTCAGCTCAGTTTGGGGCCCCTTCCACACTTGAGCTCATGGTCTCGGGAAGAAATGCCCCCGCTATAGACTCTGGACCCACATGTCAGCTCTGCCACCTCCTCAGAGGAGGAAAAGACCAAAAATGCCACCACCGTCAGCTCCCGCTTCTTCTTTTATCCCCGTGGAGTCAGGCTTTCTCAGGAGCTGGCGTTAATGGGATTGATTTGCCCCTTGGAAGGTCGCAGCTGACACAAATTTTCCCCGCAGACGTGACCTCGATGAGGAATCCCCACAGATGTGGAGAGAAGATGGGTCTTGAGTGCAGAGCCGGGAAGGGCGACGAGGAAGATCCCACCTTAGACGCTGGTAAGTGTGACATCTAATGGCCACGGTTCCAAAGGTGAAGAATTCCCCAGGCACCCCCCTCCCAGCACCATCCTTGCTCCCGCCTTCCTGATGATTCACAGCACGTCTGCAGGGGGAGCAGGTGCTTCGGCTTTGGAACGGAAGGGACCGATTTCAAGACTCTCGCTTTTGAGCTGAGTGATCCTGGGTAAGTGACTTAACGTCTGTGAGCCTAGGTTTTCTTACCTGTAAAAGGGAAGTAACACTCTTTCCCCTAGGGCAGTAGTGACGGGTGAGAAAATATTTGCAAAAATCCCTCATTTTTACCTTTTTTTTCCATTTTAAAATGTTTAAATATCTGCCCCAGGATATATATAGATGACTAAATATATTTAGCCCCGGGATGAATATGAATCTGTGCGTATACATAGATTGCCCCTCATATAATGCCAGGAATGTAAGCCTTTTCCTCACAAATACACTTTTTGAAAGCGGGAGCTCCACTTTTCCCCTCCCCTCCTATCCCAGGGCCTGGCGGAGCATTGAGATCCTAGTGGGAGCCCAGCAATGACTTACCCTGAGTCAGAATCTGCGACAGTATTGTGTTCCCATCTGTTTCCTTCGGCCACATGACTACCCACGTCTCTAAACTGTGTAGGGTTTTCAAAGTGTAAACAAATGTGTGCATGGTGTTTGAATATGGCAGAAGCAACTATTGCACACCGACTCCAGAAGGGATGCAGTGACCATACTGATTTCTTAACACGGTCTGTTTTGTGTTTGTTTGTTGCTGTTTTGACACAGTGGCTTTGGGGAACGACATTTCAGCTTTAGATAGGAACGTGCGGGAAGTTTGAGGTGGTTCAGATACATCTAAAGCAATTTACCACAAAGAAACGCCATCTCTGCCTCCTACACTCGGTATCCTTTATGATAACCCACACATATCTAAGACACGTTTCTGAATCCCGACACCCAAACTCGAAGTTTCCAGTCCAGATGGGTAAGAAGCAGTTTGGCAGGAGGAGGGTCTTTCTTCACACTGACCACGACAGAACCCTATTGGAAGGGGTTTGCTGCTTGCAAAGTGTGGCATCAAAGTTTATAAGCTTAACAACCAGGTTGGTCCACTCACAAAACACATGGGTGGGTAAGATAAAATGAGAACATGTATTCTCTAGAAACAACAAATATACAACTACCAACATGATTATTAATTCGAAATTGGGGCAGCGAACCTTCTGCTAGGTAGCCCTCCACGTAGCAGAAGATGGACGCGAATCCACTCGGAGGAACAGGATGGGGGACCGTACTGGGCCTCATGGGAAGACGTGACCTGGAAAGTCTAGGGACTCCATTCCTTCGCCATCCCTACGACAACAGAAGCGTATGCCTCCAGCCCTCTACCGTGACTGTGACTCAGTCATGATCGCTGCGAACCTTACAAACCCGGGGTAGGACGTTTGTAGATCGTAGGAGCAGCAGCACTGACTAACGTGACATCTGAGTCCCCGCTGGGTGCTCAGCTCCCTGGCCCACTCCTAAATCTTCGCACTTGCTTGGCTGAGTGTCGACCCACGGCCCGCTCACCCCCTGCAGCTGTGGGTGGCTAGAGAGAAACAGCCTAGTGACTAGTCTCACTTTAGAGTCGTGACTGCAAACTTCAAGTGGGAGCTCATCCCAGGCCTAGGAACCTCTCATCTCAAACCTCAAACACTTCTTCCCAATCTTCATTCAGCGTGGAAAACTGAAGTGGTAAGAACCAGCAAAGCACATCTCCACGTATTCTTTGCCTCCTCTCCTGTGCCTACAGGTGAGCCGTTGGCCCTCTGAACCTTTTTTCCGAAGCTACCCTTGCACTCAGGCACCAGACCCCATCCTCCCTCACCCACTCAAGGTCTCTGCTCAGCAGTCCTCCCCTCCTGAACATCAACTTTCCCTCTCCGTTCCCACCAGTATACAGACATGTTATTTCTCCCATCTTAAAATCCCCTCTTGAACCCACTGTTTCCCACCACAAAACAAATAAGCAAAAATCTCTTGGAAAAAAGTTGTCTATATCCGCTGTCTCCAATTCCTTTCATGCTCCATCAAACCCACTCCAGTGGCATTGGAAACCATAGATCCCTCCCTCCTTCTTGAGACATTTCCTATCCTTGACTTTCCAGGACACCACGCTTCCCCTGCTCCAAGCTCACTGGTTACACCCTCAGTTCCTGTTGCTTGTTTCTTCTCATCTTCCTAGACTCTTAACATTAGAGCATCCTAGGCTCAGTCCTTGAATCTCTTCTGTTCTCTATGCCCATTTCCCTGTTAATCTCATTTAGTCGCATCATTTAAGTATCATCCATAGGATGATGACATCCGTCTGTTTCTACGATCCATATCTGTCCCCTGGACTCCAGACTAATACATTAACTGCCTACTTGGCATCCCCATTTAACTAATAACCATTTATGCGTGACATGTCCAAGATTGAACTCTAATCAACTCCTTCAAACGTGTCCCATTTGTCTTCCCCATTTCTTTTAATGGCAGCCCCATCCTTTCGGCTGTTTGAGCCTCAAACCTAGAAGTCATCTTTGTCTGTTCCCATGATGGCTCTGGGAAGCTGGGAGTAAGGGATCGCCCACATTAAATAAAGTAGAAATTCTAAAACAGATGGAAGAAGGGAACAAAAGGATCAGAGACATGGGCATTCTAGACTGGCTATCCTATAGAAGGGCAGAAAACTCACCAGCGGCGTATGCTCTGTGGGTGATGCTCACTTTACCAAAGGCACAAAGTAAGTACTGTACAAAAGGGTTCCCGCATCACTGGGAAGCTCAGGGGTGGCTGTCCTCTGGAGGCCAGGGCTGACAGTGTGAGATGCAATGATTGGAATTGCCCTCACAGAGCACCGAGCAAAATAGGTAATCAAATAAGAGGTCAGCTAGTAGTGTGCCATGCTCAGAAACAGGTGGATAAAATTACCATAGTGAGCAGCAAAATCCGAGCGGCAGCTGGGTGGTTTGATCCCCACAGAACTATAGAGGTGGTTAATAGAACACAGCCTTCCCAGGAATGGTGAACAGTCAACAAATATCGCTCAGTTTCTACAAGCAAATCAATGGTGGATACTTCTGGGTGCCTGGGTGGCTCAGTTGGTTAAGCGACTGCCTTCGGCTCAGGTCATGATCCTGGAGTCCTGGGATCGAGTCCCACATCAGGCTCCCTGCTCAGCAGGGAGTCTGCTTCTCCCTCTGACCCTCTTCCCTCTCGTGCTATCTCATTCTCTCTCTCAAATAAAGAAAATCTTTAAAAAAAATGGTGGATACTTCTAAAAGCAATGATCAATGGCAGCCACCTCAATAAAAAGTCACCATCTCTTTGTTCAGTTTCTGGACCTGGAACCCCACCGACTAATAGAAATCAGGGGGAGGAGAGACCCTGTAAAACCAAGGTAATGACTGCCAAGAGGGACCCAGGGCCATGTACTCAAGGAGCCATACACTGGGGACACATACTTTGAAGAATTCTGGACACAGGATTCAGCCTGATGCTGATATTGGAAGTGTCAGCATGGTCCCTCTGTTAGAGCTGGGGGCAAGAAAGAGTCCCGGTCCAGGTCTGACTCAGGGAGTCCATGGGACCCACGACTCGCCCAGGTGTTCCATCCATGTTTTGAGTATGCAGTTGGAATGGACACACTTGCAGGCTGGCAGTATTCTAACATGGGGCCTGAGGGAAGAGCCATCACCATGGGAAATGCTAAGTCGCCTCCTCCCAGCCACCAGAGTAAATATCTTGTGGCAAGGTGGGAACAGCCCTGACTGATGCTTTCCTTAGAAACCTGAAGGGTTCAGGAGTAGTGGTTCCTCGAACGTCCCCGTTTCATTTGACCCTCTGGCCTCTACAAAAACCCCCCTGAAGACCACGGCAGACTCAGCAGAGCTGTAGCCCCACACAATGGTGGCCGCCATGTCCAAAGGAATGTTTGTTAGAGCAGATTGATGTGGACCGACCCCATCAGTGAAGTTTTTAGGGATCCAGAGGTCTGGGGCATGCTGCTCCATTCCCTCCAAATTAAAGGATAGAATACTCTGCCTCCCACCTCTTGCCACTCTTCTTAGTGGAGCGTAATGACCGGGAGGGCTCTTTGGATTCTGAAGCAGCATATTCCGGACTTAGGAACCTACCGACTGAGGGACGCGTTAGCGTGCCAGCTCTGAGCAGGTTCTGGAGCAGGTGCAACCAGCGGGGCAAGTGGGGTCACAGCCACGTGGGCAACCCTAACTAGAAGGCCTGATGGTATTAAAGGTATTGGTGGGGAAACGAGCTGCTTGCTGTGCGCCGAGCTCCAGCAGCAGAATTACAAAGCAAGACCATCTGCAGTGGAGTTTTTTTTTTTTATTTAAGATTTTATTTATTTATTTGAGAGAGAGAATGAGAGAGAGAGAGAGAGCATGAGAGGGGGGAGGGTCAGAGGGAGAAGCAGACTCCCCGCCGAGCAGGGAGCCCGATGTGGGACTCGATCCCGGGACTCCAGGATCATGACCTGAGTCGAAGGCAGTCGCCCAACCAACTGAGCCACCCAGGTGCCCTGCAGTGGAGTTTTATACAAGGTTCCTGGGAGAAGCTGAGCCCCTGGCCTTAGGATAGGAAGTGACAACACGGCCAGAGCTGCCTGGCTTGAGCGGTTCTGTCAGCCCTTTAAAGTCCTGAGCTCTGACACAGTCCAGAACTGTGCTGACGTAGGGCCTGAGGGAGAAGCAGGTGGCCCAGGGCCCCACAGCTTCCACGAACATCACACCGGAACCTCTCCCTAAGCTGCCCGTGTGCGTGAAGGGCCCCTGACGGTCAGCTTAGAAGGAAAAAAACTCGGGTCTGGTTCTGTCATTTCAGTAGGTGGGTTTGAGCCCCGATTGCCTAGTTGTTGCTCTGCAGCCAGGGTGGCCCCAGACGACAGCGATGAGGGGAAACGGTCTCAACGGGCGCTTTCAGGCAACGCATCTGGTCACTTACTGAGGGGGTGGGGGGGGGAGAAGTGGCCCCAAGGGAGAATATAAACGGTAAGGGGTGTGGCTGGTTGGTCAGGAGCTTGGAAATAACATGACTGGAAAACCATCCCACACTTGGGTGACTGGAATTGGCACATTCTGAATATGGCTTTGCCTTTTCTGCCTGGACCTCAGCTGGTATCGGCGGAAAGCTTAGGGAGTGTGTTTCCACCCTGGTGGTATCTTGCGTGTCTTGGGACCAAAGAAGCTACATGACATCAGAAGAGACATGCGGTAGGCATGTAAACAGGGAGTGTGCTGTGTCTGTCTCACCCGGAACCCCCTAGAAGCTGCCAGCCTGCGGAGGTGCCAGGTTGGAGAGAATACTCTGCGAAGAGGGTGTGGCAGGAAGCTCCTAGGACTCCCTGATGATCCGGCCTCCTGCCATTCACGACCGTGTGTCATCTCCGCCCCTGAGTGTGCAGGGTTGACTGGCTCCTAAGAAAGAGAATATGGCAGAAATGATAGCTGTTTCTTCCAAGACAAAGTTACAGGAAGACTGTGATTTGTCTTGGGCGCTTCCTCACTGCCTGTTGGATTGATTGAAGCCAGTGGCCGTAACGTGAGGCTGCCCCGTGGGGAGGCCCAGTGATGAGGGGACGGAGGCCTACCAACAACTAAGAGTGATCTTGGAAAGGGATGGTCTCCCCATGAGCCCTAAAATGAGGCTGAGGGCTGTCAAGAGCTTTACGGCACTCATGAAAGACCTCGAGCCAGAGGTACCTAGCTGAACTGCACCTGCATTCCTGACCAACAGAGACAGTATTTGTCATTTGAGCTACTAAGTTTTGGGATAATTTGTTACACAGCATTGGGTAACAGCATGGATGGATTGCCCTTTTAGAGACCAAGGGTGGAGTTGAGTTTACCATCACTCCCAAGGACCCATTTGGCGAATTTGGGTTTTTCATCCCTGCAGCTCTGGGCTCTGTGGGTTTAGAAATTCTTGCTCTAAGAAGAGGAATACATCCACTAGCGACACAGGAACATACCCATTAAAGTTTTTTTTGTTTTGTTTTAAGATTTATTTATTTATTTAGAGAGCAGGAGCAAGGGGGAGAGGGAGAGAGAGAGAGAGAACATCTCAGGCAGACTTCGTGCTGAGTGTGGACCCTGACGCAAGGCTTGATCTCACGACCCTGAGACCATGACCTGAGCAGAAATCAAGAGTCAGACAACCGACTGAGTCCCCCAGGTGCCCCAGGAACATACCCATTATATAGCTTACAGTTACTTTGGGGTCACTTGGCAAGGAACAACAAGTAAGGAGGGAAGTTACCATTTGGCAGAGATACTGGACTCTAGTCATGAGGACATTGGACCTGGGAAGAATATGTCTGACTCTCAGACACATGGAGCTGGCCTGTTGTGGAAAGACCTGGTGGACACGGGCTCAGCCTCCCTCAGTGATTAGGACCTGGTTAAGCCATCCTGACTAGCAGAGGTGTGAGGTGACAGAGTAATCTAGAATGAGGAGAGAAGATGTCTCTTTTGGCCTAGAGACCAGCTGCAATGGCAGGGTCTATGTTTTGCACACTAATCTTCCTCCAGGAAGAAACCAGCCAGTCTGCAGCTCTTCCCAGCACTGCTTGTCTAGAACCGGTATGTGTGAGCGGTGAGAGGCTGCCTCACACTGGAGGCTGTGGTGCACAACATAGACCCTCTCTCTCCTGGACGGAGGCGCTCCGATCCCCAGCTACTGACAGTGTGGGCTCAAGCTAAGTCCCTTGTCCAGAATTGCCCTCAGCTGAAGAGAACGCCCCCTCCCTCCCAGGACTCGCTCCCTCCTCCCCAGCTCGGGGCAATAATCAGACAACGTGAAGGTGTAAGCCTGGCCCTCTTGTCTCAAGGACACAGAATGTCCTGTTTCCAGAGCATCTCACAGATCTCCACAGCCTTTGTTGCAACAGCATCTCCGTTCAATTCCTCCCGCTGCCCAATCCTCCTTTCCACTCCCTCGCAAATGGTGACCCCAGGGGCAGGCCCCAATAAACCCCTACGGCCCCTAAAACATGGTAGCAGCTGAACAAGCCTACAGTTACCCGTTTGGGTACTGTGCTGCCCCTAACCCATGTGCACAACCCGTAGGTACCAAGAACTGTGAGAGACGTGGCTTTGGGACGGCAGAGACCATCCAGGGCTGAGCTCGGGCCTGTGCAGGCGCCTTCGAATGGGAAGAGTTCAAACTGTCGAATTGGAAAAGATGTCAATGGTCTTTAACGGTTTCTTTTTGGTAGAGAACCACTTTTTGGGGGGTGAAATCCTGTGTGGGACCTCGGTACATCAGATGCAAGTGGAGAGGGAGTTTAAAGTTCTCTCCACCAGTGTGGCTTCTCTCCCCGGGGATACGTCCGAGGAACCAAGGATTCCCTCCGTATAATCTGAAGTGGGAAAGAGAAACCCTGACCTCACCCCATGTTTACAGAAGCTCTTTGGCTCTAGGAAATTCTAGCTTTCTGAAGAGCACAGGCACTCAATTAAGCTACATAGGTTTAACAAGGCAATAAAGTTTTTTTTTTTTTTTTTTGCAACCTATCGAACACCCGGCATTCTATTTAAACATATCTTATTTCACTTACTTCACTTCCTATGAGGAAGACAGAATCATTTCCATTTTAGAGCTGGGCAAACCGAGACAGAGAGTTGTGACTTTTATTAGTAAGTTCGAGTCCAGTGCTGCCCACAGCTCTGCCTCAAACTTTGACCATTAGATTGCCTGGACCAGACCCTGGCTCCTTTCCTGTGTGTCGCTGTGCAAGTTATCTATGCCTTATTCTTCTTCTTAAGATTTTTATTCAAGAGCGCCTGGGTGGCTCAGTTGGTTAAGCGACTGCCTTCGGCTCAGGTCATGATCCTGGAGTCCCGGGATCGAGTCCCGCATCGGGCTCCCTGCTCAGCGGGGTCTGCTTCTCCCTCTGACCCTCTTCCCTCTCGTGCTGTCTCTCACTCTCTCTCTCTCAAATAAATAAAATCTTTAAAAAAAAAGATTTTTATTCGAGTGAGAGAGAAAGCAAGCGAGGGGAGGATCAGAGGAAGAAGCAGACTCCCCGATGAGCCAGGGGCCTGATGTGGGTCTCGATCCCGGGACCCCAGGATCATGACCCGAGCCGAAGGCGGACTCTTAACTGACTGAGCCACCCAGGTGCCCCTCAACCTCATTCTTCTAATGCCCAAGTGAGACTGAAAATACCACCTATAAAGATGTTGGGAGGAGTCAGCTGCTCCATGTCAATTCGAACAGTGCTGGGCACACTGGCACCTTCTGAATTCAGTTTGCTATTTTTATGCAGACGTGGCAGGACTAAGAAGCTAGTTTTGGACATGTGGGACCAGAGATATTACCGTTACCACTGCTTTTTTCCTGTGACTTCTGGTCAAAGCATACTTGCGAAAAGCCTTTGTATTCGAGGAATGGATGGGAACCCAAGGAGCAGGGGCATGGTCTGGTGCTAATGGCCAGGCTGTCCCATCGACACCTAAACCACCAGGGAAGGAAGTACCACTCCCAACTTTTTCACTCTCTCTGGCTCTCTGACTAAACTGAGAGTTCCTCAGGATGGTGGAATCATGCTTTTTGGGGACCTAGTGAGGATGATGCCTACCACCTGTCAGGTGCTGCACCAATGCTTCTGGAATAAAAAGTACCATGTACTTTCCCCATGGGTAAGAATGGGGCTGCCTCACGTGGGAGGCCTACCTGGCACTCTGTGCTTCCTGATTACATCCCAAAGTACCTTTGGGACCAAGGTTAAAAAATTCAAGTACCTGAACGGCCCTGATTCTGGGCTGCTGGGGGGGTGGGGTGGTGAGCGACAAGGTGGGTAAAGTTCATGAGTTACTCCATTTTTCCCTGTGAGGCTTTAAGCTGGATATAAAGTCTGGTAACTTAGCTATTTAAGAGGAAAATTTGTAACATCCTTTTCTATCCCAGATTATAGAAATCCGATACCCAATCAACCCGCCCCCCACCGTGGGTAGCACTAGCAGCTTCTGTGGGGAGCATACCTTTACTCTTGGTGTGACACTCTTTTCAGCTTCTCATACTGAACAGTTTGACGGCAGCTCCCCCTTGGCACTGATAAACCTTCTTTATGTTAATACTTATATTTTGTACAAGCCAGTGAATCCCTTAGTCAAACAAATACTGAAAACTGCCTCAGTTGAAGTGTGTATACTTCCAGCTTGAAAACCATGGCCCTAAGTCAGTACCCCAGGTATCCTTCCATACCGAACGGCATGAAGTTAACGGACATCGAACACTTTCCCTCTTGGCAAATCTAAATCCGGAGGGCCAGAATCCATCTATCCCTCCTTTCTGCTCTACACGATCCCTGGACCTGAGACTGACTCATCTGGAAGCACAGGCCTGCTTAATGAAACTTCCCTGCTCTAATTCTCCACTGAACACTAATGCATTTGGGGGCTCCCTTTACATTTCAGATGAGGAAACCGTTGACTTTTTTTTTTTTTTGCTCAGAAATCAAGATGATGAAACTTTACAATCCTACTACTTATCAGCTGGTGTGTCAAGAGATGGTTAGAAACAAGCCAGATAAGCACTGTCTAAAGGCCTTTAGAAGATCTTAATCAGGGGCACCTGGGTGGCTCAGTCGTTAAGCATCTGCCTTCGGCTCAGGTCATGATCCCAGGGTCCCGGGATCGAGCCCCACATCGGGCTCCCTGTTCGGTGGGAAGCCTGCTTCTCCCTCTCCCACTCTCCCTGCTTGTGTTCCCTCTCTCACTGTGTCTCTGTCAAATAAATAAAATCTTAAAAAAAAAAAAGACCTTAATCATATTTAGAAATGTCAGCAATGTAGACAGATGGAGGGGAAAGGGAAGAAGATGGCTCAAGGCATCCAGAAAACAGGTCGTTATTAGTGATGAAGTCTGACCGACCTCAGGCCACTGCCTGCATCTCTGCCTCCTCCACCAGACTATGTTGAGCTAAGAAACGGACTTCTGTATTCCTGGCAACTGATGCGTAACTGATGCTTGACCCCTTGCCTAATGTTACCAGACTCTCACCTCTTGCTCAAACTCTCCAGTTCAGGTAAAATTTTCTTCTATGGTATCTTATTCCTCTGTTGAGGGAAATGTGTTTTTAAAAATAATTCTTACATTGGAATATGGAGTATGTTAGCAAGTCTTAAGCTTTAACCACTTGCTAGATTTCATACAGACTGATGCCCACAGCTAGTAGGCTGTTAAGTCTGTATTAATTGATTTCTACCAATTTCACTCTAAAAAATTGTCAAATTAGGTATGGGGGGAAAACTGGAAAACTGAGGAAAAGTATCTGTAAAAATTCAAAGGAATTCTGTATTTACCCTACGAAGAAGACTCTAGCAGGCATCTCAAGGAAAATGGCATAGACGTCATCAAAAGATTGAATGGAAAATCAACATACACCTAAAATCAAGGAATTAAGGCATTCATAATTTTCGATTTCCCAGTCCAGAAAGATGAGGGATTCTTTTATTTTTTAGGGTTTTATTTTTAAGTAATTTCTACACCCAGTGTGGGGCTTGAACTCACAACTCTTGAGATCAAGAGTCATATGCTCTATCAACTGAGCCAGCCAGGCGCCCCAGATCTGAGGGCTTCTACTTAAGAATCCAAGTGACACCAGGTCACAGAAGCTTCCATTTCTGTGGTAGGGTGAACATGACCTGCCAACCCATCGTACCCCAAGAAAGGCTGAAAATCAATAGCACTCTTGGCCTGAAATATGTTGCCACTGTCTTCTGGATTATTTCAGGAAAACCATATAGAGCACTACTTTGAGCACCAACAGCAGGCTCAGGCCTACACCTGAGGGTGTGAATGAAGACAGCACACAGGAGGAGGAAAAGGGCCGAGCAAATGATTCCTTTCAGCAACATACAAATGCCAAGATGGCCAGTGTGACATTAAGACATCATTGTCCAGTTCTTTTCTAGCTCATTTCATACACAGGTATCTTATGGCTGAAATTTCTTAATCACCTAAAAATACAATCAAATTGAGATGTTTTCCACAAACAGGTAGAAAAGAGATTGGAAAGGGCACGTGGAAATACTGAAGATGCCAACGAGCTGTGAGATCCGTTGGGCACCTGTGGGCAGGTGCAACGGAAACCTGATGGGCCTCTCAGGTTTTTTCTGCTAGGGCATATTCTGATTCTATCTTCTACATCTTGCCTCCAGCCAAGAAAGAGTATGTTGGAACTTTACTTTCTGTAATTTGTATTGTGAAAATAAGCAAATTAAATGCCTTTTCAAATTATCATTTCCCAGCCTGCTTCCCCCAATTATTCTTCCATCATAAAGCACAATTTATTAACTAAAGACAAAAGCATCGTCTTCTCTCTTACCAGAACAGTTCAAGGGGCAGAGAAACATTCAAAGGGTTAGTTGACTAGAGCTATTGCCACCGAATAACTGCAACATCTTTTGGGTTATCTAGTTGCATGCCAGAAACGCCAGAGGTAAGAACTGTAGGACCAAACTGTGGAGAAGCATTGACATAAATACCTTACTTTCATTGGATGCTTTTCTTTTTTTTTTTAAGGGGTGGTGGTGGTGGGAGACCCACTGTATGATCCTACCTAGCAAAGGGCCTAAGGTGTTCATGGTTTCAAGTTAACACAACCCACTGAACAGCACATACGTGGTTGCTTGCAAATGCAGAGTGCAAACTATATATTGGTTGCCCTAAAGTCCTAACATTTAGGAGGACTGAACTTAAGGATTAGAATATGAAAAACAGAGGCAACAGAAGTGACTTAGCAAGAAGGCAAATATGTGAAGTGGTGACTACAGCTCTTTTGGTACTGGTCTGTGATCCTAGCCTTATCCACCACACCAATGTAGAGCCTATTTTGAGAAAAAACCTTAAAACTGAAAAGCCTGGCCATCTAGGTATGGCTTAACAGTACCCGAGTGCTCTAAATGTTTAAGAATCCCAGCATCCGTGAGTAAAGAAGGTACACAAGTCATCAGTGACTGAATTACTAGTTTTCCTAAAGCTGGGTCTGGAAGCCTTGGGTTCTGGATATGGGATTTTAGGCAATTAAAATCCCTCAGCACTTTACTTTACAAAATGAGTAAATAATAAAGCAAATCATAGGCTGCTTATGTAAGTGATAATCTATGAATGTGCTAGGAAAAATACAAAAAATACAAAATTTAAGTACTGAGATCTCTTTTGGGCTCTTCAATTTCTGCCCTGAAGAACGATGAAACTATTTTCTACTTTCAGCACTTGGCATCATCCAGAAAGACTTCTCTCCTCCTCGACAGACTAGCTCTCAAGAGGAGTATGGCTACCCTGAGAACAGAGGCCCTATTATCCTCCATGACAACATTTACTTTGACTGAATAAACTTTATAGTTCTTAAAAGTCAGAATCAAGTCTTTGGGTGATAATCTTTTCCTTAGAGCATAATGTACTCTTGAACACTATTTTTGGTACATGACAGACCTTCTTGCTTCAGATTTTAGGAATGGATTAGAAGTTCCAAGATTCATTATTTAGAGAATACTTTATTAGTTTCTGTAATCAAACCCATGTAGATAAGACCTTACATATTTAATACAGTGCGTTACCCCTGTACAAATGGAAAAAATTATGTTTAACATTTCTAGACCAATATGGCTGTTAATTTCTGTACAATGCCAACCCAACACGGTACAACTGGGATACTTTTTCCAAAGTTGACAGCACAGCTAAAGTTTCCAAAAATTCAAATTATTTATATATATATGTATATGTATGTATATATATATATATATATATTTATTTATTTATATAAAAAGACCAATAGCAGTATGTTATGCATCAATAGCAGCAACAGCTTTTCCAGGTTCTGCAGTCATCTGAACAAAATTATAGAGACATCCAGCACACTCCATTAATAAAAAAGGGGGGGGAAAGGTAAAAAACAAAACAAAACCCCAGAAAACAGCAAAGTTCTGTTACTGTTGTGGCACCTGGCACCATTTTTTTATTAGCTTCTCAATCATCATCTGGAAAGAAAACATTCTAGAATAACGTCATTAAAAACAGCTCTGATAAAGCACGGTCACTATTACGTATCATAAAGCAGGTACAAGATATTTTACATTCACAGAGGTATGATACAGTACTGTCCTACATCTATAATCCTAGAGGATACAATTAAAAAGGCATTATTTGAGACTTGATTCTACTTTTCCAGCAGAGGGCCCAAAGGATGGTATGACACAGCTCTGGTAAAGAAATGCACCTTCTTCGATAGGATTTCCTCCATTAAGGGCATAGTTTTAGGTATTCACTGCTCTTGATGAACGTCAGTTAAAAACCGTTAAAAACAAACAAACAAAAGCCTATTGGATTCATACAAAGATGACGAGTGGAGGCAAGCCAGACTCAACCTAACTAGTATTTTACCCAATCTGTCATGTTTGAAGACATGACAACTCCGTGGAAGAAAGGAGATGCCAAGTAGCACTTCAAAGCTTCGGGCCACAACCAAAACACAGCATCATTTCAAACAGAAGTAGTAGTCAAACCCTGTCCATTTGGACATGTCCAAGGATGTGGACAGCATATTTCATCACCTGCTCACTCATCCAGGAAAAAGGGGGAATCAGTGACTGTACTTTGATTGTGTTCAACTCAATCACAATGTTACAAAAATAGCAAGCTGCCATAATAAAAAATAAGGCTCCTCTATCCAGCACCAGTTATCTTCAGTTCTTGACCACCAAGCCCACAAATGCTACAATCACATCCAAAGAACATAAGGGAGCAAAGAAACCACACCTGATCTATTAGCTGGAATCACCACTGTTTGGGCTCAGCTATTCCTCGGCAGGGTTATTTTCCTCATATTTCTGGTGTTTCATCTAACCATAAGGATTTCAGCTCTAAATGATATGCACTCAAGGAACGTGTGCACGTATTTGTATATAAATTCTGACTGAAGATGCACGGCCATCAACAGAGTGCGCATTATACAGTAGGTGCAAGCTGGCAAAGCCTCATTTTACTGCTGCAGCGGCTGTGTATCAGTGTAAATTGCTCCTGTGTCCCCTGCGCACCTCCCAGCTCTGCACAGGATAATGTCACAGACCACTTTACCCCTTTGGCTGCCGGCATTATCCGACCTCATTCTCCCTTGTGCCCCTCTCCCCTCCCCCAACCCCCTGCAATAAACCACAGCCTTTAAGATTTTGTTTCTTCCGTTTTGATCGCCTGAGGTTTGATTGGTCCAGTTCTAACAGGTTTGGTGGCTATGGTGGGTGCAGGGGGTGGCTTTTCTTCTACTTTTTCCTGACAGACACCAGGAGGGTCGGTCAGTGTTTCAGGAGGTTTACTTGAATCACTGTCCACTTTCGGGGCTTTGCCTCCTATCTGTTTGCTCTGTTGTTGTTCAGAGAAGAACCGCTGCGTGGACTGAAGAACCTCTGCTCTCTGCTTTGCCTTAAAAAATGAGAAACAACGACTGAGAACGTTGCAGCATTAGCAAAGCCTGTCTGTCCGTCCATCTCCGTTTACTCTTCACCAACCACAAATCCGTTTGCCCCACATGTTTGGCCCAAACCAAAAGTACCTCAATGATCTTTCAGCTTTTAATGGACAGATTTCTTCCTATCTTGGCAAATATTCCATGTGATTTTTTTTTTAAACATTTGAAAACAACAGGACCACCTCCCACCACGTTTTCAAAGTTTGCCCTCTTATAAAATAATAAGACAGAAATTGCCGTTGGTCTGTAACTTTTCCGGAACAAGACTTACTGATATCAAATTCTATTTAGGGAGGCTGCTTGCAAATTTGAAGACATATATGTAACACTTAAAACTTCTAGTCATCAATATGTGGTCTACAATAAAACGAAAAGGAAGCACTTATATTGTGGCATTACCAACACCTAGGACCAAATGTCTTGTGGCTGAGTCCTCTTCCCACAGCTCTCTTCTGCAGGGGAAGAGCATCAGAAATTAGTAACTACAACTTCACTTGATCACTAAGTTCTGATAGCTCCTACCACATTCTGAGCTGGTAAAATAACTTCCTACTTTTATTGACTATGCGCCCCAAAGAATATACTTACGTCAATCTGTAAATTATACCACTGTAACGTACACAATTAAAACTTAAGTTTCTGTACCTCTCGCATACAACAAGGAGCCCTTCATGTTCACTATATAAAGATCTAAAGCAATTTCAAGAATTTTTACCCCCCCCAATCCCATTATAAACTCTAATGTCATTTCCAACATGGGAAGGTAGGAAAATAAGTTCCAAGGAGACAAAACAACTGGAAACCATGGCCAAATGGTTTCCAAAGATTCCTACACATTTTTTAATAGTTATGAACAGATGGAAATCCTAGGCACACAGCCTTAATAAAAGATCACACTTAACAAGAGTTTCACTGCGGAGTAGTCTTTAAATTTGATTACTCAAGATGAGAAATGAGGGATATCAATGTAGAAAGAAACTACCTAGTCAACCGAATTTTCTAATAGGATGACAGTAAGCATTGTTTCTAGAGTAAAGCATTACTATGGACATTGCCTTGTTTAAAGGCAGCAAGTTTTTCTTTGTTCTAGTGTGACCCGATATATATATATATATGTGTGTGTGTGTGTATATACACATATACATAGTGACAAAATAGGCAAAATTACTAAGACATCTAAAGGCAAGTTCAAGTAAATACAGAGTCAATGGATTCAGCTGGCTGTACAGGCAGACAGGTAAGCTTTATGCTATAAAAACTGTCCCCACACAGACTCCTAAAGGCACTCTTCTGCATCAGCAAACCTCACATTTATCAGTGCCTTTTATTATGAAGGATCCCAAAGTGCTTTTTTCAGTTCTTCACCTACAACTGCACGATCTGTTGTGGAATACAGCCAACTCAGGTGGCAGGCAAAAAAAAAAAAAAAAAAAAAAAAAGGTATGGAAACAGTTTGAGAAAAAAACTGTACTTGCAGGACTCACGAAGGAAGGAAAATCAAGATAGGTAAAATCTCTTCTTACCCACTCCAAATTTTCACATAACCATGATTTATATCTTAAGTCTAAGGAGGGGGGAGGGATAAAAAAGAAAACAAAGGAAAAAAAAAAAAGGAAGAAAATGGGGAAGCTTATAATAATCCAAATTACTTTTTTGCTCTTCCAAAAAATGTAGCAGCTAAACTCAGATCTCCCTCAAATATTCATTTTATAAGCAATTCATTTTGCCAGAGTTTAAAATGTTAACTTGTTTGCTAACTACAGTTGCAAAAAAATGAAAACTAAAAAAACTTAAAAAAAAAATTAAAAAATTAAAAAAAAAAGAAAAAAGTGGGGGGAATAGGGGAAACCAAAAAGAAATAATAATTTAAAAAAAAGGAATGAATAAAAGTAGTTAGCTTGGTTAAATCAGCTAAGACAATGAATGCCTGGGTTTGTGGTTATGGGTCCAGAGGCATCTTAAGACATGGTTCAGAGACAGATTCTTGCTCTGTTGGCTGTTAACACTGTACTAACCTTCATGTCTTGTTCAGCCTTCAACGCAGCCTGGGCCTGATTACCTCTGACTCCAGATAGTGATCCACAAGGACCCCTGGCTACATGTGGCAAACGAGCATGGCTCATGAGGCCTGTGGTCAGCGGAGGAGGCATCTGACTGGCCAGTGCCATTGGCGGCCTCTGAACAGGCGCTGGGAAGGTGTTAGTATGTGGGGCTCTTACCAATGGAGGGACCAGGTTAGGCTGAGAGAGAATCTGAGTGAAAAAAACAAAACATACAACATTGAACTGTTAAAAAAAAAATTTTGCCAACTAGACCAGGTTGGCTTATCTCAGAGTAAATCTGTGCCCATTCTGCCAAGTGAAAGGAAGTGTAGGGATTTGTGCCATTCTATTACAGGGACCAAGAACAAACAGGCAATGCTTGGAGAATCTAACAGAAAAATTAGGCAAAGCATGCTATGGCACTGTAGTTGGTTCTAACAGCTACAAATTCTGAAGGGGAGGTAGAAAAGCTATTAATTAGGATAATCTTTTTAAAAAGATATAATTGCAGAAAAGGCACACACTTATACCAAACAATCTGAAGATAAATAAAAATAACATCAATTCAACAAACAAGTGTTTTCTCAGAAACCAATTCTCATTTGTGAGAGTTATGATCAATTTTAGTTAGTCTTTCCACTCGATCAGCGAAGGGAAGAGAAGCCAATATTTTTACACACATATTAGAACATCTTTTGGAAATTGTAACTCAACTACACATAGTTCTCTTAAAAACAAAACAAAAAAAACCCAACAACGACGACGACGACGACGACACAACAAAAAAAACTTTAAACCTAGAAAACTTTAAGCACTGGGACCCTTCTCTGAAAAGTCCACTTTTCAAAAAAGATAAAAGAAACAGGACTGAAATGACCAGAGCTGTGTGGGGAATCTCGAGTATTTCTCTTGTCTGCTTTAGAACTACACGGCCACTACCTTTACCTCACTAAAAGTTGCGGAGAATATATATGAATGTCATAAATGTACTGTTAAATAAGAAACTGTTTCTCATTAAGAACTATGTTTCTAAACTAGTTAGATGGCAAGATTATGAAATCAGATAATTAGCCAGATTAGCAATCATTTCCAAGTAAATAATACTCATTTCTCACTCGTATCTGCCCACCTGGGGTGCAAACTGTGTAGGAAATGGTTGTGTCATTCTCACAGTGGCAGGGGCTGACTGGAACTGCTTCTGATAGACAATGCTGTTCATTTTGCTGGACTGGCTGTTCGGACTTGTGGAAGTAGCCCTTGGAAAAAAGCCATCACTGGTCAGTACAGTAGTGCCAAATAAATAATGCTGTTAGATTTTTAGAGACATTGCTCTTGGAAGATTCTTCGTATGTGGTAGCTGATGAAAATTTACCAAGGTGAGTTACCAAACATTATGGTAGTGGAGAGACACTGGAGGGGCAGAGGTGAGAAAGATTACTAGCTAGATTTGCCCTGTATTTAAAAAAAAAAGTTCTTAAAAGTATGGTAAAACATACACATTCTTAATTTAATAGCTTAACATTTTAGATTAAACTATCAGAATATCTTGTGCTTACCACAGGCCTGGTGACATAGTAAATATCTAACAAACAAATTGTGTTTAGTTATTTGGAAATTCAAATGCCCATTTTACCGGAAGGGACTAGATGTTGGTGTGGTGCTTCTACCGCTGATTGGAGGTGTGCCTGGTTTTATATCAATGCCACTTCCAAAGGCTTTCAGTTCCATTTCAGACATCTGAGAAAAAACAGAACAGACTTAACATTTCTGGAATTCCATAAGCTAAAGAGGCAAAGAATCTTATTTATTTATTTATTTATTTGACAGGGAGAGAGACACAGCGAGAGAGGGAACACAAGTGAGAGAGAGGGAGAAGCAGGCTTCCCGCTGAGCAGAGAGCCCGATGCGGGGCTCAATACCAGGACCCTGGGATCATGACCTGAGCCGAAGGCAGACGCCACCCAGGTGCCCCAAGGCAAAAAATCTTAGTACAAAAATCCTGTAATTAAGTTTCAAATAACATGGAATTATCAAGGCCATATTTGTGGGTGAAAAGTCTTAAGAGATAGTGTAAACCTAATTCTTTCACAAAATTTGTGAATTCTTCGTTATCAGGTAAAAACCAGAGGAAGTCAAACACATCAGTAGATTTAAAAAGTAAAAAAAAAAAAAAAAAAAAAGGTACACTGGGGCTTGGGGTGCCTGGCTGGCTCAGTAGGTGGAGTGTGCAACTCTTGATCTTGGGGTTGTAAGTTCAAGTGCCACACTGGATGTAAAATTACTTTAAAAATAAAAAAAAAAAAATCTTAAAAAAAAAGCATATCAGGGTTTGAGATTTACTAGAGGGTGGTAAAAACTGATGCCTTTTTTTTTATAGATACACAGATGTACACATCTCAACATATAGCCTTAAATTCTCGAAGAAACTGTCAAATTTCTCTTCACTTACTTTTCCTGTGGTTGCAATCATGCTATGCTGTGTTCCAGCAGGGATTAATCCTCTGAAAGGCTGGCTTACTTGTGCAGGACGACTCAGGCTCTGGGCCTGGGCTTGTGGAGTGGTATGCTGTAATGGGGGCTGAAGAGTCTGAGGCAAAGCAATTAAAGGCTGCCCTGTAGATCCAAAATTAGGTAATGAAAGCTGGGATGCTGGTAAAGGTACTGTAACCTAGAAAATAAGCAAAAAGAAATTGCGGCAATTTACTTATACCTGTCATCTGTATGTCCCTATAACTATCTATACAACTCTTCAAAATCTTTTGAGTAACAGTTTAAACAGAATACTTCGATCTATTAATATATTTCACGTGTTATCTTTTGCTTAACTACCTCCATTCTTTTATTAAAGGTGCAACAATAAAACAGATTAGTAGTGCAGACACTATATATCATTATGAAGATCTTTGAATCCATGGTATGTGTCTAATAAACACATAATACAATGAAGTCATGGGATACAATTTAAGAAACAGTGTTGTTGCAATTTCCCAAACAGACATTTCTATACTGTTTTCAGGTCTGACTAAAATGAGTTTTAGGAGAAGAAAAATAACCTTTCAGTTTTCATACAAACGGTATTTAATTTGAATGTCAGTAAGGTAATAAATACATTTATGAATTTTCACCCCTAAAATAGCCACCAAAATTAGTTATAAGAAAATGACTAATGGTTTGCCTCTCTCCTTCAGTCCTCCACGAACTTTTAGACAGCAGATTTATGACACTGCTAGGAGATCGTGCATGTCTGTCATTTACACTCTGTCATACTCTGCCACACTGTTCTAAGTATTATATTAACCAGTGTGATGGTCTTTAGAGTCCTCCTTCCCCCGCTAGCATAGGTAAAGCACTTCTCACGCTTACACGTAACTGTATGTCCTGGACAATGGTTTTCGAACTTTTATATTCATGGAATCCTTTGTTAAAATAAATGATTACATGGAAACCAATTTAAAACAAAGAGCCAAAAAGCAGAAATGACTGGAGTGGGGCTGAGGAGAGAGGTGCTGTGGCACTGAGCAGGTTCCACCACCAGTGGACCCCATGGAATTCCTAGGACACCTCAGAGCAAAGTCTGAAAACCACTGTCCCATCTCCCCATCTTGGTTCTATTTAAATTGCCAAACAACAACAAACGCAGTAAATGTAATAATAATAATAATAATAATAATGAAGAAAATTGAGGAAATTTACCATGCCATAGTTTACCTGCTGGAGAGCACTTGGTGACTGGGCAGTGTTATAAAAATTTGTCTGACCAGGCTGTTGTACTTGTCCAGAATAAAGATTTGAAGCCTGGGTAAGATTTGCTCTAGCCTAGAAAAAATTGTGTAAGAAAACAGCATTAAGATGGAAAAATTTCCAATTCAGACATCAAGGGTGTGGCTTCAAAACAATCTCTAAGAATTTTAGTATTAGATAAAAAGACCTTCGTTTTTTCACTACATCTTTTAACATTTTTTCTTTAAAAACTGTTTTCTTAAATAATCTGCTGCACAGGAAGACGATGATAGTGCATGACTCTAGCCCCTGTGCTCCTGTCTTACCTGGAGGAGATGTGTATCAATTAGTTGGGAACCTCCTAGTCCCGATGCCTGACCCAGCTGATGTTCATACAATATAGGAATAGGCTGCGTATTTGAAGTTTGTTGAAAGGCAAGACCTGACTGTGCCTTTGCAAGTTCCTGGTGTTGGACAGCTGGAAAGTTGTGGATGGCGGTACCAGAAAGAACCACAGATGGCTGGGACAGACTGCTTTGCATAAAGGCTGGCTGAGATCTACACAGGCATTAAAAAGGAAAGACTTGTGTTAGTAGTCGATTCTATTTTGGAATCTGGAAATCCCTGGAATGAGTATCCCAAATGACCAAGTACTCTAATAAGCACAATTAAGAAAAGAGGGAATGCAGACTGTGTCTAAGGTACTTGTTTCATGATTTAGAGCCCCATACACAACAAAGTTCTAGGGAAAGGCTTGCTCTTCCCGAGAAACTAACAAGATTTTCTCCTCTTGAACAACGAGAATAATTCTCTTTTTCATGTGTTCACTAGCAAGCTCAGAACCAAATCTGTTTTTCTCTTTGGTATTAACATTTTATTCAAATTTACAGCACCAATAGCTGACTTTTATTATTTGTATTTCATTACTCCACTTATATATACACGTGTATGTGTGTGTGTTTTTAAAAAAGATTTTATTTGAGAGAGAGAGAAAGAGCTCAAGTGAGTGGGGAGAAGGGGAAAGGGAGAGGGAAAGAATCGCAAGCAGACTCTGCTGAGGGCGGAGTCTAATGCAGGGCTCCATCTCACCACCCTGAGATCATGACCTGAGCCGAAACCAAGGGTCAGACTCTTAACCAACTGAGCCACCCAGGCGCCCCATATGTTTCTTATAAGAAATCTCAAGACCTCTACAGAACGAAGCGGAGTAGTAGTTCACCATCAGTTCACCATCAGAAACCACAAAGTTTCTGTTTGTTCTTACTGAGGTATAATGGAGATTTAACACTGTATTAGTTTCAGGTTCACAACCTAATGACTCAATATTTGTATGTATTACGAAATGATCATCACAGTAAGTCTAGTTAACATCTGTCACCATACACAGTTACAAAAAAACTTGTTTTTGGTGAGGAGAACTTTTTTCAAGATCTACTTTCTCAGCAAATTTCCCGTTTTTGTTTTTAAGAGAGGGAGAGAGAGAATCCCAAGCAGGCTCCACAGCCAGCATGGAGCCCAAACGCAGGGCTTGATCTCACCACCCTGTGACCATGACCAGAGCGGAGGTTAAGAGTCGGATGCTTAACTGACTGAACCACCCAGGTGTCCCCCAGCAACTTTCAAATCACAACACAGTATTATGGTCAAAGGATATAAATTGCTAGTTGTAAGGTAAGTCATGGGGATGTAATGTACAGCATGGCTGACTATAGTTAATACTACTGTGGCATATTTAGATGGTTTTAAAAAAAACTACAATGCTGGAATCTAACTTCAGACTACGCTCCTACCTCTGGAATGGGGGCCTTCAAGCTATACTTTTAAAAATGCTAAGATAAAAACTAACTATATCAAAGTACTGGATTAAAGATAATATTATCAATAAATAACATCATTATGCTTTGTTAAAATTGACTTTTGTGGCAGAAACAAAAGCCATTAAGCAGGAGTGCTAGAATAGGGTCACAAGCAGTCTTTATGCCTACGTGTCAAATATAAATTGGGAAGCATATTGTTATAAACTACCGAGTCCTGGGGTGCCTGGGTGGTGCAGTCGATTAAGCGTCCAACTCTTGGATTCAGCTCAAGTTGTGATCTTGGTGTTCTGAGATAACAAAGCCTTGCATCAATCAGGCTTTGTGCTCAGTGTGGACGCTTTCTCCTCTACCCCTCCCCCAGTGTGCTCTCTCTTTAAAATAATGTTAAAAAAAAAAAGAAAGAAAGAAAGAAAGAAAAGAGAAGACAAACCCCACAACTACCCTGTCCTGGCAGAAGTTAAATTCAGGGATTCTGTATTAATAAACACTATGCTGATGAGGCTGCAAGAAAGAATAGCAGAATGATGTGGCAGGGATACAAACAATTGCTTTCAAAGTCTAAACCTGTGCCTTCCAATACACTTGTCATTAGTCACAACTACATATACAGCTTACATTATTTTTCTATGGAACAGGCCCGGTCTTAAGAAGTATATCTTCCAAGGCAATCATTAAAATGGGGATTACAAATACAAAATGTCAGTGCGCTGCTACTCCATCTCCCATGGCTATTGAAGATATTACTAATTAATCACCGAGCTCTTTTTTGCACAGCTGGAAAGTAGCCCCAAACTTTCCAACAATGTTGCAAGTAGCTAATACCAATTAAAAGGAGATTTCCTTAATCACAAAGCTAACTTACAGTGACTCTTTCAAAAACAACAGTTTCTTCTCTACTTGTCATCACTATCCCCACTGCCTTTGTTCCCTGCCTGGCACTCTCCACCCGGGCTCCTGCCTCCTATATGCTATTCTCTGCCAAGCCCCCACGCACATCCCAAGTCAGGGGCGGATTTACAGCTGCTGTGGCAAGGTGGCATGCAGCCTTTTAGGTCCCTTAGCAACTATTTCCTCTGATTTCCAATTGTTCTGGGACTGTTGTTCTCCTCGTCTTCAAGAATATTTAAGGTCTTGGGGTGCCTGGGTGGCTCAGGCGTTAAGCGTCTGCCTTCGGCTCAGGTCATGATCCTGGGGTCCTGGGATCGAGCCCCGTATTGGGCTCCCTGCTCGGCAGGAAACCTGCTTCTCCCTCTCCCACTCCCCCTGCTTGTGTTCCCTCTCTCGCTGTGTCTCTCTCTGTCAAATAAATAAATAAAATCTTTAAAAAAAAAAAAAAAAAGAAGAAGAAGAATATTTAAGGTCTCACTTTGTTCAATAAAGTCTTGACTGCAACTACCAGAAGCTAAGTTTCAGGACCTACAATCAACATGCTTAATTATTGAAAGGCATTTTATAAAAGGGTCATCCTAGCTTCTGGGGGAAAAGAAGGAGCAGTAGGGATACGGCAAGAAGGCTCAGCAGTTACAAAAGCACGTACCTATATGGCTGAAGTGAAGAAGTGAATAACTCTTGAGCCTGGGACGCAGCAGGCCCAGCACCCAGACTCAGCTGGGCTTGGTGCTGTCCTTGTAGCGGCGCATAAATGGGGATCGGGATCTGCTGAACTGAAGTTGGCTGCAATGCAATAAAAAACACATGAACACCACACACACAAATCACAGTATTTGGGAAAATAAAAATCTGAGATATGAAAAGAATACATATATATATAGATATATATCTATATAGATCTATATCAGCTTCCTTTTAAAACAAAACCAAATGTAAGCATCTAAATTTTCCTTTCAATTAATTATTTACTCTACAGTGTTAGCCATTAAGCTTTGGAAAATTTGGGGAAGTTTGAAAATTTAGCCAATACATATCAAGGTAATCATGGACTGTCCCATGTTGTCGATAGAAGATTTTAACTTCTAAGAGCCTTTATTTGTAGCCTAAGATATCTATTACACCATTAGCATGCCAAGAAACAAATACATGATGGAAGAAGTCTGTGGTTTACCTGAGAGAGACCTGGTTGGAAGCCTTGTTGTTGAGCCAAGGATGGTGGAGCCAAGCGTGCATGTTGGGTATTGAATAAATGACTTGTGTCCATATAGAAAGCAGGGATTTGAGCTATATAGACCATCAGGAGAAACAAGCAGTTTTAAGTGTCAAAGCTTCAGAATTTTCCAAATAGTAACTAAAAACCAAGTTTTGTAGCAGATTTCAAATTGAGTGAGCCCACTGAAACCTAATACAGCCAAGGAAAAACTAGAATGAAAAGACAGAAAACTTCTAGCAGACAGGTATATACAAATTAAAACAAAATTCTAGTACAGTTAACCCCTGAACATGGGTTTGAACTGCGTATTTTTCTTTTCAAATAATTCAGTGCAGTATTGTAATTTTCTCCTTCTTATGATTTTCTTAGCAACATTTCTTTTCTCTAGCTTACTTTATTGTAAGAATGCAAGGTATAATACATATAACATACAAAATATGTGTTAATGAACTGTTTATGTTATCAGTAAGGCTTCTGGTCAAAGGTAGGATATTTGTAGTTAAATCTGGAGGACTGAAAAGTTTTATGTGGATTTCTGACTGTGTAGGGTGTCGGCACCCCTAACCCTTGCATTGTTCAAGGGTCAATTGTACTTGTGAGGGTATGGAAAAACAGACACTCATACACTGCCAATGGGGTATTAACTAGTGAAATCGGACATGATCTACTCAAAGTGAAAATGAACCTACCGGTTTACCAGCAAATCTATTCTAATTTTATATCTAGTTACTAGAATTTAATAAAATATTTCAAAGGAACTGGTATTTAATAACTGAAAGAATTTGGTTTATATTCTTAACAGATTTCTATGTATTATATAAATTATTTTGTGATCTGCTCTTTTTACATAATAGTATGTTTTGGAGAACTTCCCGTATTATTTTTAATCTGTCACATTATAAACAATACTGCAATGAATGAACACTCTCCTATATATGTCTCTGATTAATAGGTAAATTTATCTATATGAGATTCCTATGAAAATTGTTACTACAGTTAAGTATGTACATATAAAATATTCCGATACTTTTCTAAAATTATGTCAATTTATATACTAACCAGCAATGCATTTTAAGACACTATTAATAAGACCTTTGACCCTTATAGAAACTGGGTATTATCAATCTTTCTAATATTTCCCACAAAGAAAGGCAAGAAATAGCCTCATTGTTCTTTTATTTTGAATTTAAATCATTAGTGAATTTGAATATTTTTCAAATATTTACTTACTTTTTAACTAAGATTAACATTGTGGTATTTAGTAGGGTAAGTTACCCCAGTATCCAACATACAGTTTTTTTCTTCTTTGCTAATCTTAGGTTTATTCTTCCCTATGAATTTTATTATTGATTTGTCAAGTTTCGGGTAATAAAGTTTTATAACTTGACTAGAATAACATGAAATGTGCAAGTTATTTTGCAAATTATTAGACACGAATCTAATATATATGTAACATACGTGTAAGAAAGAACTGCCAAGAGCCTCCCCAGAATACTTATCAAAGACATTAAATTCTATGATGAAACAAATCTGCAAAGCAGATCAAAAAATAGTTAAACTTGAGTGAACAAAAGTATGCCCGCAAACAATTCTTCTGACTCCCTTACGTGCCTGCCGCCCCCCCGCCCCCAGCTCTTACCTGCTGCCGACTGGGACACGTAGACCTGCGGGCTCTGCTGCTGCTGCTGGGCAATAAGGGAAGGCACGCAGCTCAACTGTGAGAAATGACCCGCCGACGGCAGGCTGCTCGTCTGTAACTGCTGGGGCTTCACTTTACAAATGTTAGGAGGATCTGATGTGCTTGTAGATTTTGTACTCAAAGAAGAGGTAGTGTATGTACCAGCTCCTATATGTGGGAGAGGGGAAAAGGCAGCGTATCGTAAAGTGCCATAGTGGTTCACTGTAAAAACAACTCAAGCACCCGCTGGACACTGGAAAATTCATGTTTATGCCCTGCATGTGCTTAAGTAACAATTACCAAATGTAAACAAGACTATAATATCTGGAAAAATATAGTACAATAGAAAAATGCAAAGAGAAGGAAGTTAAAAGATTAAACAAAATAAGGTGGCCAAGAGCCTATAGGATTGGCTATAGGCTCTTGAGGCTTAGTTTAGCCTCAAGCTAATAGTTTTTTAATCATCACAAAGAAAAGGATGGTCAAGAGCTTCATTCATTTACACAGGACAAAATGCTGCCCCTTAGGAATAATTAAGAATGTAGGGGTGCCTGGCTGGCTCAGTTGGAACAGCACCAATTCTTGATCTCAGGGTCACAAGTTCAAGCCCCACATTAGGTGTAGATATTAATAAAATAAAAAAAAAAAGTAAATGCACCTGGAAAGACCACAACTGCTCCTAAAAATTCATGTAAACAAAAGGTCAGATCTTTCTTCTTTCCAGCAGAATACCTTACAGGCAAATACCTTAAGGGTAATCTTAAGACCTTCATTCATTTATGAATAAATGAATACATATTTATTTATTTAAAGATTTTATTTATTTATTTGACAGAGAGAGAGAGAGAGAGACAGCGAGAGAGGGAACACAAGCAGGAGGAGTGGGGGAGGGAGGAGCAGGCTTCCCACTGAGCAGGGAGCCTGATGCGGGGCTCGATCCCAGTACTCTGGGATCATGACCCGAGCCAAAGGCAGATGCTCAATGGCTAAGCCACCCAGGCGCCCCTCATTTATGAATAAATATTTAAACATTTACTAAGGTCAGGCATAAACATAAGAACACGTAAGTGCTACACCTTAATAATCATTAAGGTGAAAGGGGCCTTTAGAGATCACAAATGCTCCTTAACAGCCATATAAACTTAAGGTTATACTTAGTCCTCACTCTGCCTGTATATATACCAGCAAAAAACAGGTATATAATAATACCTTAAAAAGAAAACAAACTATTAATAAATAAGTAGAATTATAAAACTTAAGATCTTGAAAGGTCAATTAGTTCTGTTGATCAGTGAGTGTTGATGACTCTAATACTGGAGTGAATGACAATATTGCTATCTGATTAAAAAGTGAGATGCAGTCACATCATTATTTTCAGACTTCAAATGATGTTTGATCTAAGAGAGGACCCAAGATCAAGGTACCTTTGTTCTTCCACTTGAGTCTCTACCAGTAGGATGACTGGGCAAGAAATATAAAAATTTATCCTAATTGAGGAGAGTGTGGGGAAACCAGACCTGGAAGAAAGAAGTATACTTGACCCTGGAACAATGCAGGTTTAAACCGTATGTGGGTCCACTTATACGCAGACTTTTTTCGATTAAATACAGTACAGTACTGTAAATGTATCTTCTGATTTTAATAACATTCTCCTTTCTCTAGCATATTTTATTATAAGAATACAGTTGTACGATACAATACCTGTAACATACAAAATATGTGTTAATCGGCTATTTATGTTATCAGTAAGGCTTATAGTCAATAGTAGGCTCTTAGTAGTTAATTTGGGGGAGTGATTTTTGGGTTTCTGACTGCATGTGTTGGTCGGCAAGTGTCAGTGCCTCTAACCCCTGTGTTGTTTAAGGGTCAACTGTGACGGAAAGGGAACCTTCCCAGTCCCTTTATTTCCTAATCTCTTCACCATACTGTATTCCTGGTTGCTTTATAGCCCCAACCCCTACCCACCCAAATGACTGGGGCCCCAGCTAGTAAGCATAATGAAGATGTCTTACAAATGGATAGTAGGGAATGCATTAAATGGTCTTAAGGAGGGAAGAGAAATAGAACATGCTCTTTGATTTGAATCTGTTTGTCTTAATACATACTTTTGATTCCACATAACATCAAAATAACTGTAGTACATCCCAAAGACCAATTCTTTTGGTACAGAATGCCAGAATAATGAATAAAAACAAAACAAAACAAAAAGACCCCCCAAAAAACCAGTAGAACAATCACTAAATGAGAACCAGTCAAAGAAAGTAAATTCTGTGCTGGATATATCTTTTATCTTTTGGAAAGCAGCTTTTGCTGCTTTGGAAACATTACCAGGAAAGCCTGAAAGGAAATTTCTGTTTTCAGTAGAAGAAACATGGTTATACATATGGTAAAAGGGTATACTTTCCTAGAGTCAAGCATTTCAGCATTTACATTCAACTGTAAAGCCCCCAAATGAAATATAGTTTAAGGAAAGGATTACGTGCTAGTGAAAAATTAAAGGAAGAAAAGCACTTTCTAACTTGGGGTGTTGATGGACTCTCCTTAAAAACAAGCAAAACAACCCCCCCTCCCCCCGGGCCAAAAAACCCAATATATACCACCTATTCAAATAACAAACTGGAAATTCTCTACCCCTACCTCTTCACCAGAAAATATATGTCATCCGAAAAGATTTAGGCCAACAGCTCCTTCAAATTAGATACAGACCACAAAAATTTACCACCTGTGTGATTCTGTATTATTTCTGAGTTGGACTAATTAGCTGTATATGAGTTAAAAAATAAAAATCAAAAGATGAATTTTATAGAAAAATGTAGGAGAACAAGATAAACTTTTCACCAATTACTTATTAATGCCTATAATGGGGGCAGGGGGGCATGACACGGAGGGCATGGGGGTGGGCAGAAGGTCCAGCAAGCAAAGTGTTTTAGTAAGCCATCAATAACTGTCAAACTAAAATTGGAAGAGGGGCTAAGAGAGGGGAGGGTAAGAATGGCAAGAAGAGTTTACAAAATAGCTGATAATCAGATCTTGTGCAGTCTTACATATTTTATAAATAATAAATCTGGGGGGATAGTAAACAGGAAAAGATCATAAGAAATTTTAAATAATTAAGACATTTAAAGGAAAGGTATAAAAATCTTCTACCTGATAGTGATGTTGTGGGAGTGACTGAAGCAACAGGAATCTGAGGCATGGATGCACTTGAGAATGAACTGTAATTGGCAGTGCTTGGTCCACCGGCACTACTGCTGACTCCACTTGCAATTGGAGGTGCTGTGGAAGTTACTGGAGATCCCTTCTCCCTCACATTTGGAGAATTCTCCCATGCCTTGCGTGCAGACTCCATCTATAATAAAATGGACATTTTTTTTAAAAGCAAAAAAAACCCACAAAAACAAAAACAAAAAACCCAAAAAACACTATGCTAACACAGAATACGCAAACATGTGTGTGTATATTTTTAAATCCCAAATATAATCTTTCAAAAAATGGCAAAAATAAAAGATTAAGACCCCTAAGGCTTTCAAACCTTTCACTTTCCCTTTATCTTTTGTTCCTTTACTCTAATTGGGAGGCAGTGGGCTGTAATTATGTCTCTAAGGAGAGCTTGTTGACAGCTTTGGCAAAGAAGTCAGCAAAATATAAAATCACGCTTCTGTACCATGTAAATACGAGTCCCTATCCCACTGGTGAATAAGGAAACAAATACCATGACCCTTTAGGACTGACCTAACGCTCTGATTCCAGTCAGAAAGGCACTTAAAGGCCCTCCATAAATACCCGCTCCTTCCATTCTTTCTCTGTAAGGCAGCGGGTTCTCAATGGCAGATGACAGGTACCTTTTGTTTGACTGTTTTATGTTCAGTGTCTTAAAAGGCCAAGTAACCAACCAGATAGGTTTTAGGCTTGGGTGCAGTAAAAATGTCTTGTTTTAGATCCAGACCTCATCAAGCATTTCAGATACTGACTGCTGCCATTTGTATTTGTGGCTACAGGTTGTAGCTGTAGTCTCTTAGTTTCTTAAAATGTAGAAACAGATTGGGGTGCCTGGGTAGCTCAGTCAGTTAAGCATCCAACTCTAGTTTTTGGCTCAAGTCATGATCTCAGGGTTGTAGGACTGAGCCCTCAGTCAGGCTCTGCGTTGGAAATTCTCCCTCTCCCTCTGCTCCTCACCCTGCCTGTGTGCCCCCTCTCTCTTTCTAAAATTAATAGAATCTTTTTAAAAAATGTAGAAACACATCTTATTTTATCTATCTAGACCAGTGCTATTCAACAAACATATAAATGCAAGTCATATGTATAATTTTAAATTTTCTAATAGCCACATTTAAAAAAATAAATATAAAGAGATAATACTAATTTTGATGACATGTTTTATTCAACCCAGTGTATCTACAATATAATTAAAACCTATAATCAACATAAAAATGGACATGTTTTAACTTTTTAAGTATTAACATTTCAGATTAGATAAGTATTAACATTTCAGATCCAGGGTATTTTATTTTACACTTACAGCCCATACTACAACTTGGATCAGCCACATTCAAGTGCTTAATAATGACACGTGGCTAGTGGATCCTAAACTGAGGGCACAGATGCAGGTCCTCAACAGGAAGGAAACAGATACATAGATTGTGAAGTCTTTACTACTAGTCAAAATACTGAGCTGAGGAAAAAATAAACAAACAAAAAACCCCACAAGGTAATCTACAAAATTCAGCTACCAAAAAATCAAGTAACAATTATTAATACCATAGTTAAGAAGCTGTCAGTCCTTGAAGTACCAACTTTAAAAATTTTAACCTTATTTTAACTGTAAGAATGATAAATCGTTATGTATCTTCCCTGCTTTCTTGTTAAAACACATTACTTATAATTTAACTTTTTCTTAGATGACTAACATCATCACTATAATACCAAAACATGGGACACTTTGTTTGCTTCAGTCTTCTCACAATCACCTTGATAGTTTCAAATGTGTTTTATTTTAAAACAAAAATCTCGAGAAGTAAAAATAAATAAATAATTTAAAAAAATTTAGAAGTTAGACAAAATGTAATTTGTACTGAGATTTTATGGTTTAGAGCAGTTTTATAGAGCACATAATGCCTTTTATACTAGTTTTGTTGTGTTGGAACACATAAATTACAGCTAATCAAACTTGTATAATATGAGGGCCACACACATGTGGCTTCATTTCATTTCTTCAGCAACAAAGAAATTTAGATTCTATTTTTGGAAATTCAAGGAAACAAGTACAATTATTTAATTATACTAATTTTCCCCTTGACAAATATGCTGTCAATAAAATCCATGTAATAAAACTCTTCTATACTTTATACATTACCCAAATAGAAATGTCAGAAGAAGTAGAAAAAACCAGAGAAAGTGTTAAGCTAATGAAATTTAATTTAAATTATTTCTTCTTGGAATATTAAAAACTTTTAAGTGAAAGGCAAGGTTGAATGGGTTCTCTGAAGAATTAACAACTGGCCTAAAGAATAATTTATGATCTTTTATTTGCTTATGTGAAACTGGACTAGCCTTGACTAGCATGTAGTCAAAACCACACAAAAGACACAGTACGAAACAGACTGAGATAGTCATTCCAGTGGGAAAACTATAAAGGCTGAGCAGGAACTGGCAGTAAAGAGTAAGGACTGGGCAACGATGGGGGCTGACACAAAGCAGAAATGGTTGTCTCATAAAATTTTACTTTTAAACTTCTAGAAATGAACACTGGCCAGCAAGGTTCCCCCTCTTGTGAAGACCATCAAAGATTCCCTGTCAACCAATAGAGCAGCATTAGGAAGTTCTGCTATAGAGGTTTGAGGTTAAATAGTTGCCCAGATTATAAAACCAAACAAACACCAAAAATGGGATAAATATATGTACTTTAAAAACATCTTCACTTAATTTCATGTCCCTTTTTTTAACCACTGACTAATCTGGAGATGAACAACTGACTTAAAATTCTCTCAAATAACTGTAAAAAAAGCATTAGTAACATAGCTCAGTATTATAAACACAATAGGAGATTAAAAAAAGGCTTATTTTTTGATATTAAAAAATGTCTATAATCTCTTTTGCCCTCTTTTTAAAAAATTATCCAACAAAAATCAAATCAAAATCACTTGTATTAATAAATTACCTCTTCATAAAATATTCTAATTATTACAGTGCATTCATTCACTTCACACAGTTTACAGGAAAGACAGAAAATCAGCAGTCTTACCGTTATGGGAACATAGGATATAAAAAAACAAAACAAAACCAAAAAAAACGCAACACACCAAGCCAGTTGGTTCTATACACAACTAATATACTCAAAAATCAAAGTCTCTATATAAACATGAAATATAAATGCTTTCCTGTATTTTTAAGACAAAATTCACAAGCATAATAGGCCTCCCTTTAAAGTGGTATTAGAAGTTAATAAAATTTTAAGGTATAATTTGGCATAACTCTATTTTCTCAGCTTAGTATTGCTGCTTACCATACAAAATGAATAAAAATACCAAAAGAGTATTTTTAACTTATGTACCCTAGCATGCATCAAGGACCTTTAGAGAAGGTTGTTGTACATACCTTGAAGGTGAGGCTGAAAGTAGTGGGAGGAGCTGAAGTTAGGCTGGAGCTCTGTTGTATAGTCTCCCTCTTAGGGAGGGGGAGGGTGTTGGGCAAGGGCACCTGAAAAGGAAGGCAACACATATCATAATTTAAGTCGGCTACAAAAGCCCCATTACAGATAATGCTAATGTACTCTTTCTTAGGGTGTTTATTTTTCTTCAGAGCCAAAAGGAGTATCTGATTAGAGATACATTGTGTTTGCATTAATTGATAATTCTGGACATCTAAGAGAAATACTATCTGCTTTTTTAATGCATATAATTACAGAAAAAGAATCTGTCCCAAATATAAGGTACATACTTGAAGGCAGTACCTCATGTATTTTAATGTGTACAACAGTCACCTGGGGATGTTATTAAAGTGCAGAGGCTGGTCAGTTGGTCTGGGGTAAGGCCTGAAATTGTGCACTTCAAATGCAGTGATGTTGCTGGTCAGTGGACCATACACTGTGTAGCAAAGCTCTAAGGAATATAATTTCCACCTTGAAGGGATCCATAGATGCTATGAGAAGCATTTAAAATGATACTGTAAACATTAAGAAATTAACTTCTATCCTGCAGTATAGTCATTTTTTTTTTAAAGATTTTATTTATGTATTTAACAGGGAGAGACACTGTGAGAGAGGGAACACAAGCAGGGGGAGTGGGAGAGGGAGAAGAAGGCTTCCTGCGGAGCAGGGAGCCCAACGAGGGGCTCGATCCCAGGACCCTGGGATCATGACCCGAGCCGAAGGCAGACGCTTAACGATTGAGCCACCCAGGCGCCCCTATAGTCAACATTCTTATAACTAGACTCAAGAATAAAAGTAAAATCGGGAGGAAAGTACGGAATATCACCACCACCCTGTTACATTAAACAAATTGCTTCACTATAGTTTTAACATGATTATGGTAAATATTTTTGGAAATGTGAAGATATTAGAAACTCATTAGCCATATCTCTTTTTTCCTTTAAGTCTCTGGATCTTGAAAATTTTATTATGTACTACCGTATGACTGATTTTAATGGTTCATTTATTCAGAGAAAATGACTGAGATACTTGGAGGTTTTAAGATAATCACTTTGTGGTACTATGGAGTATCTAACAGAGATTGATAATACTATGCACTACTTAATGGAGATGACTAAATATAAATCTTTAAAATAGCTGTGCCAGGAATAATCAAAAATACCACCTGCATTTAAATCTTTAAGACACTCAAGATTCAAAATGATTGTCGTTATTAGGTAACACTAAGCAATAAATAACCAGCTAAAAAATCCTGAAAAAGTAGATTAAGCTTTGATAAAGGGAGTCTTACCAAGAATAATTTTTTCAAAAGATAAAAGTTCTATGCATAAAATGGAACCCTCAACCACACTAAGGAGAAAGGAGCATTTCAAAAGGTCCTAAAATTTTTCCCATGCAGGACAGTTGTTTTTAACACATTAGGCAAGTTCAGAATCACCACCATACTCGGCAGAAAATGCAATACTGTGAAATCATTCCAAACTGATGACCATTTGTAATGCTCCCTGACCCAAAATGGATGTTTCTGTTTTCAAACATGCTCTGGATACACAGCTAAAAATCAAATGTAGACTGTTTGCTTAGATACAAGACTGGGTCTCTCCCCTTCAGTTGTCCTGCATGCACGAGTCGTATTACATTTTAATAAGATCACACAGAAAACCATTAAAACACTCAATATGGATATTTCCAGTGACATATAAGTGTTCTGAGAATAATCTTTCCTTCCTTACTCGTATTTCAGAAATCACATTTTTAGAGGGTAATCTGGCATGCTTTCTTGAAAAAGTGACATCTAAGAAATATACTCTATATTTTTTAAATGAGAAAAGACACAATTTAAGTAAAATTAAACTTTATTGACACATTATTGATTCCATATTTGGTAAATGACATAGTGCCACTGACAGGGAGTCTTTCTGTCCTTCCCAAATTTCCCATTACTTCTTAAAGGAAGTTAAATAAATGTAAGACTTCCTCCAAAAGGCCAGGGGAAAAGGATCTGGCACATCAAGTGAAGTTCTACTACATCAGAAAGCTGGAGAAATCATAGTAATTGGCTCCTACAAAGCTCTCCTGCCACAAAGAGAAAATGTGTGACACAGTCGCTTCTTTCTCTTTTCCTCAAGCTCTACAGCCCGACTATCGAAGTTGGATTAAATGATCCCTAATGCATCTTGCCTCTCTACAATTCTATACTTGATGCTAGAAAGAAGAATAGACAGCATAGGAAAAATACTGTAAGGCATACAATTTTTATTCTTAAAATGCCAGAGTTAAAACCCTTTGTGAGAAACCTTTAAATATATCTGTGAAGGAGATTTTTGATAAGAATGAGCCTTTGCTCATTATAGAGAGCTGTGTTTAAAAAAGAGAGCAGCTGACCAAATTTCTACCACACCTGCCCTCCGAAACAAGGGTCATACATGTGACTTCTAAAATGCTTTTCTACAGGGGGTTACCTAACTTGTCTGGGTTTACAATTTTTTCACCTGTCAGTCAATGAACTAGGCAAAATGATGGACTGTACTGCCTTAACGTAATCCTGAATTATAACATAGCTGTACTGGAAAACTACAGCCTAAAAATTTACATGACTTACTACCACTTTTTAACACAGCATTTAAGAGTTTCTGAAGTACTTACATAAACATTACAGCTCAAACTTCACTACAGGATTGTTGCTAAGGTACAGCAAAAAAAAAAAAAAAAAAAAAATTTCAAGTTTAAAAAGAAACCCCTGAATTCTTGGTAACACCCTGATTGCCTTTTTGTTTTGAGCGAGCTTTCACTGCATTGTAAAAAGGTTTAAGAACAAAATCACCAACCAAATAAATTACTGAACTTGCTGAATGTAGAAGGAAGAACAAAAATTCTTACCAGATCCAGGTTAACAGGATTAGTACTTATGAAACTGAGCCTAAGTTTTGACTATTTTTGCTAATTATTAGTGCTCCAAAATGCAAATTCACTACAACCCTTTCCCAGACAAGAATTAAACACTGGTCACACACTATGTATTAGATAACAATAGCCAGGTTCCTAACCACACTTTCCACATTTGAGGTTGATTACTTACATTATTAACCAAAGTATCCTCCATCTTTGCATTATTAGTAGCCACAGTGTTAGGCAGAGAAGAAGAAGGTGTAGTATAGTCTGTTACAGACTCCTGTGGAGTAGTAATAGAAAAAAAAATACGTTGTAGACTAAATTAATAACTCATTTTCTAATGGCAGCCTAACAGTTGTAAAGTTGTTTTGGAGGAAAGCAGGAGAGGAGAGCAGATCTTAAGACTCAAGTCACTCAAATCTTAAAGACTAATACTGTGATAAAACAAATGTGGACTCACCACGGAAGTGGTAACATTTCAACTATTGCCAGGTCCTGTACATTTTTTAAAAATGCATTTCTATATTACATGTCAACTATAATTCAACTAAAAAATTGTTAATAATTTAAATGCATGCACAGTACTAGGAAGTTGCCAACAGTACTATTTATTTCTGTGGGTTACTAAAAGAACTGTGTGGTTCTCATAATCTATAGCTTACTTTCAACTACTGATTATGTCAAGATTTTAGTTGTTGCAATTAGGTTTTAGGATAAACTTGTTTATCATCATGAACCTCTTCTTTAAATATGGTAGAGGTGGATCATAAGAGTTTTTATTTACATATACTGACTGTATAGCAATTAAGAGAGAAAAATATACAAATAACACAAAAGTTCCCACTTACCTTTCTTCCCAATATGTACCAGAGTGAACACAAAGTGGCAGATATAAATTTTGCTATTCCCACAAATGTGAGTCCATATAAGTCACTCTGTTTCCTGGCATCTTGCCTTAATAATTGTATTTTTAAAGATGGTTCCTAAATTCAAGTTAGTTATTTCCTCTGGTGCTCAACCAATGAAACAATGATCTATTCCAACTCGGAAGAAAACTGCCTATACTGGAGTTACTGAAAATTTAATGTGACTTAGTTCCTGACTTCAAAATCTTACTAGTGGGCAAGATAAGGTGCCACTGTAACTCCATTAACAAAATAAAAATCTAGAGCAATCCTTTAAAAGCCTGTAAACCCAGCAAAAAGCATTCTAATCTAATGTACTCATTTTTCACCTCAAACTACTCAACAGTCTAGAATTGAGATTTCCACATAAAGAAATAACTTACTGTAAGGAATTTCTTTAGATCACAAATGCATACGATGAAATAAAATATTCCCTGTAGAAATAATAACCCAGATGGTTTACAGAATTATATGCCTCAAGCCAAAATAAAAGAAAAAGAACAGAAAAAACAAGTATCATCACTGTTTTCCTCACTCATTTTCGACACGGTCTGCATCACCACCGCATGTTGCCTACCTTCACGTTAGCGCCGTATTCCGTGGACGACACGGAAATCATCGCTCCTATTTCAGTAGACATTTCCGCAACTGCTTTGGTTTCCTTTGTTGTCACAGGATCTGAACTTCTGACTGTAGCGGGGCTTGGTTTCTCTTGACCTTCTGGCTCCACCTGTTGGGCATCTTTTACTTTTCTATTTTTTAATGAACGTTCTTTTCCAATAGGACCTGGTTTATGTTCTTTATTTTCTAGTGGACTCAAATCTGGAAGCTAAAAATTCAATGTTTATGACAAAAGGGTATCATGATCAAAGACATTCACTGAAAACTAAATTCAATTTCACAACCATTACTAGATTCTCCCATTAAAGTGTTAGTGGCTTTCATACAGTTCTATCTGGAATATGAATTATAATTTACCTTCTGGGCTTTGATAGGGCCTGCCCGTGGCTGCTTCTGCCGTTGTTCTTTAGGTTCGGGTATCTTGTCAGTAGTTTTTTCCGAAAGTACAGGCACAATTTCATTTTCATTCCCATTTGAAGCTGGAGCACCAAACTGAATTGTGTCAATTCCAATTTCAACTCCACTTTCTTGACCATTCTTTGTTCCCTAGGAAGAGAATATTTTCAAACTTGCTTATCCAAGCAAACAGAGGTCAAATATGACCGAATGATGTATGTAGTAGCACATATTTCAAAAGTACAATGGAAGGAAGTTTGAAAGCGATCTATGTATTAACTGATATTGATCATGTTTTGAGAAACTTTCCTTTAGCCACTACCGATCTGTATTAAAAAGGAATAAAATGGAAACTAAGACTAAAGTTTTTATTTATTTATTTATTTTTGAAGATTTATTTATTTGAGAGAGACAGACCACGCGTGCATGGAAACAGGAGTGGGGGGAGCGGCCAAGGGAGAGGGAGAAGGAGAGACGCTGACTCTGAGCTGAGCATGGAGCCCAGTGAGGAGCTTGATCCCAGGACCCTGAGATCACCACCTGAGCCGAAATCAAGAATCAGATGCTCAACTGACTGAGCCACCAAGGCACCCAAGACTTAAGTTTTTAAAGTCCTGGCTTTAGGTGTCATGAGTTTTACTATGAGCAAATCATAGCCTCAAGTTATTTGCTCCTTTAAAACAAATGTAAAAGCAACAAACACACAAAGATAGCACCAGCAACAAATAAACAGATGAATGAGTGAGGGAAAGAAGAAAGACAGCAACACCAGTGTTACCCACTTTTAAAAAAGTATGCCTGGAAATAAAATGAAACAATGTCAAGTAAAATACTCTGTGATTGGTAATAAAGCGCACACACCTTAGGAATCCAATTAAACTGTTAATTTATGTGGAATCTTCTTTGTGCTAGGCACTGATCCAGAGAGACTCTAAGAATCTTAACTTGCAGAAGCTGCATTACAGTGAATGGAGAAAATGAACAACTAGAAAATCTGATGAGGGACATGCAAAAATCAAAATATGGTTAAGCCACTTTAGACTGGTAGACAGAAAAAGGTCCTGAGGAGGTCACACTGAAACTCAATGTAAAAGACAAAATCAGCGGGAAATGTTTCTGGCAGAGCAAACACCTAGTGTAAAGGTTAAGAATAAAAAAAAAAAAGGCTAGTGAGGCTGGAACATGGCAGGTATTAGGAGCAGTAGAAGATGAACAAATAGAAAGCTAGACAACACACGGTTTTATAAGCCAGAGATGTTTATAACAATTACTTAACATTTCCAGAAATAAATAGACAAAACTTGGGACAAAGTTCAACTTCAGGCTTTGGTCTTATAATTAAATCATTACTTCACATCAGTTTCAGCATCCCTGAACTCTGTGTATCAATTACTGCGTAAGGTTACTGTTAACATTTAACAGTGTTAACAATGTCAACATTATGAACAGGGCATGTCATTCAGATTTATTTATTTTTATTTTTTTAAGATTTTATTTATTCATTTGACAGAGAGGGACACAGTGAGAGAGGGAACACAAGCAGGGGGAGTGGGAGAGGGAGAAGCAGGCCTCCCGTGGAGCAGGGAGCCTGATGCGGGGCTCAATCCCAGGCCCCTGGGATCATGACCTGAGCCGAAGGCAGACACTTAACGACTGAGCCACCCAGGCGCCCCCAGATTTATTTTTAGTATCTGAACATTCTCTTTCAAATACAGGCAAACATTATTGATGTAATTTAGAATAAAAATCTGTTTGCTTTAGTCAATGCTGAAATTCTATAGTTAGTTCAGTATAAATGTAGTTAGTATTAGAAAAGTCAAACAGTAATCACTGAAATCTACTATGTACAGAAACAATGAAGAAGTTATAAATAATTTAATGAAATTCAAAAATAAATGGACAGTTAAGAGAACTATTAGAGAATGTTTTAGGAAAATATCATATCCTTTGAAACAAAAAAATGTGCACAAAATATATATAATACAAGAAAGGATAATAAAGCTTAGATCATATTATCAATCTTTGTGAGACTACTCAGTGTATCTAACATTCATAGCATTGAACAAAATAATCATTAAGAACTGTACTTCACTAGAGTAATTCAGGAAGTCCCATTAAGGAATACTTTCCATCCTTTGAAATAAATTAAAAGTGAAATACAACTTTGCTAGCTCAAAAGTTCACCACGAGGCAATATTCCAAAATCATGTGCAATGAACGTCCACCAAAAAAATCACATTTTATCCAGAAAACATAAAGAACACAAAGAGGATGAAGAAAGATGTGTGTGAAAAAAATGAGATACTACCAAAGTATCTTCCTCTTTCAACTGGCTGAAGGCAGATGTAAGCATTCTTTCAGTATTGCAAACCTGTAGTAGAACGTCCCCAAGAGAAATCTTGCAGCTTAGAGTGCTGAGAAATTATTCCTGCACTGAATGTCAATTTAAAAGACTGGGACCAGACGTTTTAATAAACTCATTAAATCCAGTGCACTCACCCAAAACAAAAGAAACAAACTTTCCACTTTGTCCTTCATATTAGCATGAAATATCTATGTAAGAAATGCTATGATTAATCCTAATGTCAATACCAACAGGCAGAAGAAAAATGATTAAATCGAGGATCCTAAATACTGAATGCAGTGATTCCATATTTCACTTGAGATCTCTGTAGAACTTTTAAAACAGATGATGAAGTCTTCTCCAGACCTAAGTCAAAAAGCTACAGTGGGCGTTGGGGCAGCAGGAAGACTTCTTTAAAGAAATCTTTAAATTTTTAAAAAATTGTACCTTTATTATCTATTGTCACATGTCTCTGCTCTCCCTTTAGAGCAAACCTACTTACTCTTAAGTTCTCTAAATGCACCTTTCCTCCCACTTTCTCTTAAATTCACTCTAACCAGGCTTCTGTACCTACTGCCCCACTGACACTGTTCTTGTCAAAATCACCAGTGACCACCATGTCATTAGCTCCAATTCTCAGGCCTAACTTATTTGACCACCCAGCAGCATCGGACACAATTTATCCCTCCTCCTTTCAACTCACCTTTCACTGAGATTTGAGGACACTTTCCATCCCCCACATCCCCGAGAGGGAAAACCTTAGGACTTAGCTTCTGATTCTCTTCTCTTTTCTAACCACTCTCAGAACTCATTCTCCCTTGGTGGTCTCATTCAACTCATTCATTTTAAGCACCATCTAATTAATGGCTGTGAAATTCAGGTCTCCAAACTAGATTATCTCCTGTGAACTCTAGACTCTTCCACCTCACAACCTACCCAACAGCTCCGCTTAGATGTGTAACAGACACCCTAAATCTAACATGCCCTAGACCAAACTCCCTTATATTTTCCCCCAATGTGGATCCCATGTTATAGCTTCCAATCACAACTGAGGCAACTCTATACCTCTTGTTGCTCAAGTCAAAAACTTTGGAGGTAAATCTCATTCTTTTTCACATACTATGTTTAATCCTTCAGTATCTGTCGGCTCTATCTTCAAATCTTCAAGTAGAAACGAACCATTCTTTATCATCATCAATGCCATTTCTCTGGTCTAAGTTACCATCATTTGATTTATGACAGCATCCTAACTTCTACTCTTTGCCCTTCACAGACTTGTCTTAACTACTCAAAATCATCTTCTAAGAAAAAGTCAGGTCCTGTTATTCTTTTGCTCAACACTATCTATTGTCTTCCTACATCTCCCCAAGGCCCAGTAGGGTCTGTCCTCTGTTATCTTTCTAGCTTCATCTGTTGTCTCTCCATCCCTTAACTTCACTAGAGCCATGCAGACCTCCCTGATCTTCCTCAAACACACCAGCCATGCCCCTCTCTGGGGGCTTTTGTATTTGCTATTCTCTGAACCAAGATTTCACTTTTCCTCAGAAATTTCAATAGCATGCTCTCTTATCACCTCTAAGTCTTTAACTCAAACGTCACCTAAGGGGCACATTTTGGCCAACCTATTTTAAATTGTCTCCAGATTCCTTGAGAAATTTCTTATGCACCTTCTGTACTTTGCTTTTCTCCTTAGCACTGATCACCATTTAACATACATCTGGTATATATTAGTGGTCCACTAGCTATCTACCACATACTATCTGGTATACATTAGTGGTCCCCCCTCCCCATTTACAATGGAAGCCCCCTGACTGCAGGGCTTTTTGTCCATTTTTATCACACTGTCTCCCTGTTTTGTAAGCCCATGGGTTAGAAAACTGCCTGGTATATTACACTCAAGGAATTTTTGTTCAATGAGTAAGTGAAAAACTGCTGACTTAAGTTGTCATTTACTAATACTGCACATTTGAGAAATTATGTTGAACCTCCTGTAAACTCTGCTTCTAGGTAATTATACTGCCTTATTATTTCAGGCTAAAGACATGGTAGAAAGTTGAAAAACTAGTAACTGCACTTATATCCTCTGTATAAAAGGACTTTTATTGAGACTTAATTTAAAAAATGCTAACCTTATTATGTCTAAAGGTGAGAAGCAGCCTATGAACATAGAGATCCAGCAGCAGTATCACTTGGGAACCCGTTAGAAACATACTCTGCCCTCAATCAGACCTAATGAGACAGAAACTCTGGGCACGAGTCTCAGCAATCTATTTTATTTTAATAAGCCGCCCAAGGTGATTGTGATGCCCATTCAAGTTTGGGAACTATGTTAAGGGAACTGCTACACTAACCCTGCTAAGGCCATTATTAAGTCTATTCCTACCTCTGATGAAGTAGCTGATCCAAACGATGTTAGCGGCTTATTCCACGCACTGACTGAAGGTGGCTGTGGTGGACTAATGGGACCTACTGAAAAAAAGAAGTCATGGGAAATGGAACCATTAAAATTCAGAGGATAATGATCCCTGATGTACTTTATCTTTTCTTTTAATGGCAGCTAGACAATAAAACAAAGATTTTCACAATACACGTAGAGATTTCAGCATACCAAAATAAATATAAGCTCCCCCCCAAACATTGTGTATTTTTTTAATCAACACAAAACCATGCCCATAAAATATGCCATTAAAATCGTAACACAAGAAACAAAGGTTTTAAGAAAGGAAGCTAAGAAAAAAATTACTATTACTGTTTCTTACTAAGAAAAAGGAGGTGGTTAGGAAAAAACATACTGAGTATACAAATAAAACTGAAAACAAACCCCAACATTCTCACGCCAGACCCCATCCTTCACTTCTCTGTTGAACTTACATTTCTTTGAAATGTCATTCAGCACAGCTGGTGGGGCCACCTTGTTATCCCATAATTCAGCTGTAAGTGTGCCATGTGACTGTGAGGTCTGGATGGACTTTCCTGTGGCTACATAATCTGTGCCATTAGGTGTCTGAGCTGAAGGCAGTCTAATTGAAGGTGGTGGCTGTTTTGAAGACTGTGTTGTAGTTTGTAGCGGACTCTGGACTGGTTTATGAGTCTGTCCCTGAGTCTGGGATGGTGCACTGGGGGCTGGAGTGGGGACTGGGACCAGTGCCGGGGCTGAAGCCGGGGCAGGGACTAGGGTAGGGGCTGGGGCTGGGGCAGCTGGGGCTGAGGCGGGGGCTACTGGGGCTGAGGTGGCTGGGGCTGGAGTTGAAGCTGAAGCTGGGGCTAGGGCTGAAGCAAGGATGGGAATTGAGGCTGAGGCAAGGATGGGGACAGAGGCTGGGGATGAAGCTGAGGCAAGGATGGGGGTTGGAGCTGGAGCTGAAGACGAAGAGACTGAGGCTGCAGCTGAGGTGGAGGGTGCAACTGGAGTTGAGGCTGAGGCTGGGAGTGGAGCTGAGGCTGAGGTTAGGACTGGAGCTGGGGCTGAGGCTGGAACTGGGACTGGGGTTGAGGCTGGACCTGGAACCGAGGCTGGAGCTGGAGCTGGAGCCTGTGCTTGCTGGGTCCCTGTAGCCTGTTTTTTGGCAAACCGTGGAGGAAGCTTAGAAGTCTGACTTCTTCCTTTCTCATTTGCATTCTTTTTGTTCCAGACCTAAAAAATTGGTAGGAACCATTTTTGTCAATAATGTAACTGAAAGTACAGTTCATGAACACAGTCTCTGACAAGATCTACTAATTTAGCTCCTTTACTTTTCAAAATAGGCACTCAACAGAGCAAAAACATCAAGGCTGCTAAGGAGATTTTAAATTATGAAAAGCAAAGATGCTAAAGGGGAAAAAAGACTTAAATGTATTATACATTCTTGATAAATGGTTCCACAATCTCTCTTCCCTAATTCTAAAATTCAAAAAATTAAGGAATTTTTCAATGAATTCATTTGGCAACAAAATCTGACAAAAAGCAATTTATCAACTTCACTCATGTTTACCACAGAAACATTAATCTGTGGGTGTTATGCTATATAGGATTTATGCACTATTTTTACCTTCCAAAATAAATGAGTAGACAAATCAATGAATGACTTCTAAAAATATCTAGTCCCATGCTCTATATTTGTTTGAACTTAGTATTACCGCTCATGTAAGATTTTTACAGTGTTTCTTTGTTTTTGAGGCTTCTCACCTGTTAGAGCTTGTTATCACTATGATCAATGTGTTTTACTTATTTTTATCCTGTGTCCGCATTTAGCATAATGGGTGTTTGGGTTGATTTAAATGGAATAACTAATCTTGATTCATTTTGTGTGTTTAAATGAACTAATTTAGATTATAATCAAAACCTTTATAGGTGAAGAATCTGCAATTTATTAGATCATGGCAGTTGTATTCATTAGATTTCCAAGATAACTTAAAATTAACTCTACCTCTGCCATGAAGTAAGATGGGATAAATAAGATGACCAGTACTGAAACATGAAATCTTTTTGATTTAAAGTGAATACGGTCTACACTCAGGCACATGGTGAGCTATTACAGTGACTATGTTCTATTTAAAATTCACCTCAATTCTGGGTAAAAAGCTTAAAGTTGTGAAAATCATTCTGAACACTTGAATAAATGCAGCCTTGACATTATAGATAGAAACCTTAACCACTTGTTAATACATTCTGCACAACAAATAACTAGCAACAAACGTAACACTCACCTGTATGATTTGTTCTTCCTTCTTTCGACGTTCTTCATCCTGTAAACGTTTTTGTTGTTTTTTGGAAACCACCTCAGTAAAACCGTCATCATTCAAATTTGACTGGGGGTCTTCCACTACTGTTACTTCAGGATGGTCGTCAATTATAACAACACCTATGGGTATGGGAAGATTTAAAATGATATATATTTTTTCAATCTTGAAAAGGTAAATAGAAATGTTTAGTCCAGTAGTGATTAAAAAAAAAAAAAAAAAAGACAAGACAAAAATCTAGTTCTTATAACTCACAGTATAACCTAATTCCCATACCACACAATGGCCATTTATTAGTAAGATTTGAAAAGAATGCAGAGACATACAAAAAGATTTCATAAACAAGCTTAAAGAAAGTCTTTTGACTTTCTGAAGTGCTCTGAATGATATACACCTTTTTTTCTTCATTAACATAGCAGTGATGTCTTGTAAAACAGTATCAAAAAACAAAACAAAACATCACTCAGTATCATCCTACTATCTTAGTCAAATTCCTTAACCTCTACTTTCCCAGCCTCAGATCTGTATTGTGCTATAAAGATCTGAACAGCACTTTATTTCATTTGCATGTAACCATTCTAAGAGGTGAATATTACTATTGTTCCCCCTTTTTAAGGATGAAATAAACTCTGAGAAGCCAATATGCTAAAGGTGAGCTGGTGAATAGTCAAGCCGGTCTTATGACTCTAAATGACTATTCTATGTAGACCATTTGTCTACAATATGTAGTTGTTAAAAAAAAAAAGAAAGAAAGAAAAATATGTGACAGTTCTATGTGAACGTAAAGTGGAAGAGATGTACATACGTCATAATAACCTAGCTGATGAATAACTCAAGATGTATCTTCAACTCACTGTCCAACTAACATATTCAGGCTATCTTCTTAAAATCATACATCCCAGTGAGTGAAAGAAATCTAGATCCCTTAAATTTAATATTTAAAAGAACTAAAATAGTTTAGGCAATGTGACTTATGGTTGCAGGTATAATGTTTCCAAAATAAATATAAGAAAAGGGTGAGGCAATTCAGATAAATTATTTTAATTTTGCAAATAATGTATGTTTTAATTGGTGAACACACAATAAAAATAGTTATTTGCTTGGGAATGATCCATATACATATAACTCAGGATGGTGATAACTTGTGAGGGATGGCAAGAGAGTATTATTAGGGAGTGGTTTACAGGGAATCCACCTGAAAACATTGCTCTTTGAATAGCTAAAAATGTGCATTTAGGAAAACAAATCATAAATATTAAAACTGGCTTCCACTCCTTTTTAAAAAAGATTTTATTTATTTATGAGAGAGCGAGCGTGCACGCGTGTGTGCGAGCAGGGGGAGGGGGGAGGGAGAGAGACACTGCACTGAGTATGGAGCCCCACAAGAGGTTTAATCTCAGGACCCTGAGATCATGATCTGAGCCAAAATCAAGAGTCAGATGCTTAACTGACTGAGCCAGCCAGGCGCCCCTGGCTTCCACTCTTTAAAAACCTATTACTGTTAGGGCGCCTGGGTGGCTCAGTTGGTTAAACGACTGCCTTCGGCTCAGGTCATGATCCTGGAGTCCCGGGATCGAGTCCCACATCGGGCTCCCTGCTCAGCAGGGAGTCTGCTTCTCCCTGACCCTCTTCCCTCTCATGCTCTCTCTCTCTCTCATTCTCTCTCAAATAAATAAAATCTTAAAAACAAAACAAAAAAACCAAAAAAACCTATTACTGTTATTCTGTTCTTTTCTTTTAAAAAAATACTTATTTAATTGACCTCTACACCCAATGTGAAGCTCAAACTGAAAACCCCAAGAGTTGCATGCTCCACCAACTGAGCTAGCCAGGCGCTCCGTGTTACTCTGTTTTTCTAACAAAAGCCTCATCGGTTCTGTTTCATCTATGATAGCTCTACATATGGCTTAAGGAGCAATGCTCATTTCAATGAAAGGTCAAACATTTCAATGGATGCCATGTACTCCATCACTTCACAGTGGTAATGAAACCTCTTCATATTTCTAAGTTCATCTCAGTCTTCCACTTTGACTAAAAAGTGTGTGTGTTTAAAGCTTTTCTTCATAGCCATGCCATCACCCACTATTCCAATTTTCTTCCAAAGAGCTTCTTTAGAATGTTTTGAAGTTAGTTTACCCAACTACACACAACATTTGTAGAAATTTGAATGATACTTTCTGTTCGTTTTCAACACCCTGGTCTTGCCTGGTGCTTCGTTAACATTTTGGGCTAAAAAGAAATTACTTAACGAGTATTAGGAAAACAACCTAAAGATGAGTAACTCATTTAATGAGTTTTTAAAATGTATACCTCAGTTTCCACTGTCAACTCAGAATTGTAAGGGAGTTCTTACCTTTTTTATGTCTTAATCCAATAATGTAATACTTTGGGAATTTCCTACCCCAAAAGTTCTTTCGAAGAAAGAACACTGGTAAACCGTTATTTGGAAAGACAAATCTGCCATGTTTTGTGGACTTTTTGTAATCTTCATTTGCCATTTTAGGAATGTGGGGTTTAGACTCTCCTTTCTTTATGGACCACCATTAAGACTGGCATCCAACCTTCCTATGGGTCTACTCTGTTCTCTAAATCAGGGCTTTCCAATTTCAGCACTATCAGCATTTTGAGGTGCTCATCCTGTGCACTCTAGGATGTTTAGCAGCATCCCTGGCCTATACCTACTAATATGTCAGTAGCACCCAGCCCCACGTTGTGACAATCAAAACTGTCTCCAGAGACTGCCCAATGTTGCCTGGGATACAAAATCACTCCTGTTGAGAACCACTGCTCTACATAATCTAATTAAAAACTCTTAAACATGCAATTAAGCTAAGATTATTTCTTTCCCATGTGAATCCTAAAATGGTATTCTAGAACAACAGTTCTCAACTATTTGTGTGCATCAGAATCACCTGGACAATTCTGTTAAAACACAGACTGCTCCAAGGGTTTCTGATTCAGTAGGTCTGAGGTAGGGGCCAAGATTCTGAATTTCTTACATATTTCTAGGTGATACTGACGGTCTGGGGACAACATGTTGAGAATGAAACAATAATGCCAAGGTCCTGGGCCCAAATCAAGTTTTGTATATTTAAATAACCATTAACAAGATGAAAATTCTCATCTTTATTTTTTAATACTGGAATAGTAGTACCTAACCTAACTTTCCCATTGATATGATCTGGCCTTAGTAAATCTCAATTTTACACAGTATTTCCAGCTTAAGTCTATCTGAATGAATGGGCAAACAGTGCATTTTTACATGTGTAAGTGCCTTCTCATAGATATTCCTTGTTAACTTCTTCAACAAATATTTTCTTATTGCATGTGTTACCCTTTGCATTTCATATCCTATTACTTCATGGCTTTCTGAAAGTATTTATCCAGAGCAACACTGTCTCCCACTCTATTATGCTCTATTTACCATATCTTAGATACCAATTTTGTCAAAGGTCTAAGTCTAAGGTTAACATTTCTTTCACAGAAGATAAAGCATACACTGAGATACACCTAAGCATCCTCTTAGTCTTCTACGCTTCCCTACACCTGTCTGGCAAGGTGGAGCAGTTAATTTTCTTTTTTATGAGGAATAGTGAAACCCTATAGATTATCTTTAACAAGGACTTTATCAAGCATTCAGGGCTGGGCTAAAAGTTGGTGTTATTTTAGTTCATTATATCAATTAGTGATTCATAATCAGCCTCTATCTAGACCTTGCAGGACCAATTCCTTCCCTCTTTAATGACTTCTTTATTATAATATCGACTCAAACGTAACATAATACATACATAAAAGGAATATAAGACATACTTGCATAATTGTTGAGATCGAACTGTGATAGTGCATCTACTTTTTCTTTGGGTTTTTTAGGGCCTGATTTGGGGTCCTCTCTTTTTTTCCCTGTGGAATCTTTGGTGTTCTTTTGTCCTGTACCATTAGGTGTTCCTTCCTGGTGGTGTGCAGAGCTGCCATTGACAGGATCAACAACAGCTGTGCCTGCAGACTGGTCATCAAATGGCCTACAAAACAATAATTCAAGTTACTATTACTTCCACATAATGGAACCGAAGAAAAATTACTGGCAATTTCTGAAGTTTGATCTAAGAAGAAATAGCAGTGGGACAGAAGACTCTAAAACCAATAAGCTTTAGGGACTTCTGTTGAGTACAACTTCACTAAGATTGAGTTTCCCAATAAAGGAGGTGGACTTTCTTTCCAGGAATTAAACTCCAAAATTCCAATTGTGCCCTGGAGGCTCTTATTGTGTCTGTTTGTCTGTCATGGTATAAATAAACTAATCAACATGGTTTGGAGCAGAAAATGCCTGTGATCCAAGCTAGTCCCAAGTATTTGTTACTGGATCTTTTCCACAACAGGGCAGCATATGAAAAATTTAAAAAGCATTCTGTTTATACTATGTGTATCAATCAGATACATAAACGTAAGCATACAAAAAACCATTAATATGGAAATAATTCACTTCACAAACCAATGTATTTCCAGAGTTTTTGTTTCCTATCAAATTTTATTCTTGGATTTTTTTAATTTATGAAAATATACCTTGGAAAATGGGTTTACAAATTCATTTTCATCTTAGCCGACAGTATCACTTGAGATAAGAGCTTACCAAGTGCTTGACACAAAGCATGAGCTCGAACATTTAAAGAATAAAATCATTTCTTCTAAATGGGACTCTTTCAAGACTCATTTCAATTACAACCAGTAACTGCTATTTCTGCAGGTTCGAAGCTGTTATCTACATGGCACAGGAGTCTTGCTAAGTTGTTGAGATCTACATTACATAAAACCAGAATCAACATTTCCTCGAGTGTTACTACTCAAAACCAGCATTTCATCACAGGCGGTAACTGCACTGTAACTACACACGCCATCCTAATTCTTTTGGCCTTCTGAAGAGAGGTTCAAATTCCGTGTTAAGACGGTACTCAGGAAACACAACTGGTCACATTATTTCCCTAAATTTTTTTCTAAGTTATCAGAAAGCCAAAATATTTTCGTTGATGGGTGTGGTAACCTGCAATGCTAAGTACACTGTAACTAACCAATGCAGATTAATATATTATCTGAATAAATTATCAGCTCAGGCTGCAAACCCAGGAATTTGATCAAAAACCAGGGCAAACCATAATAATAACTGTTTACTATACACCAGATATGTTATGTAGTCACAAATATATCCGTAATCTTCACCAAGTTTAAAAGTACCATTATTTCCTCCCTATTTTACTGGCAAGGAAGCAGAGTTTATATAGGCAGTAAGTACCAGAACCTATTAAAAATTAGGCAAATAAATGAAAGAATGAACAAAAACTAGGCATACTGCTACTGTAATTTTTCCTAATATTAAAGAAATTAATAATTTACCATAAACAACATTTTAATATTTAAAAGAACAGACCAAGCTTAGCACAGTTTCGAAAAATTGTTTTAAAATAAATCCAACAGTATTTATGTTACTGGTGGCCTGGGTGGCAGTTCTGGGCCACTACCTAGCTGGATCATTCCCTGTAGTGTGCAACTCACGAGGAAGATATAATTTATTCTTAAGGTTCAACATTCACTTCCTAGCAACCAGTACAGAGTGATAAAGCATATGGTTAAAACGTATTAAATCTCAGAGCACACCTATGAGCACCAGAGTTTTGCAAAGAGAAACCAAAAGAAAGGAGGGCTGCTCATCATTAATAAGATGACTTTCAAAAAAAAAAAAAGACTTACCAAAAGGAAGACACTGTACAGGTCCCTCCCTAGATGTACAGATATACATTTCTAGAAAAATGTAACTTAGGAGGCAAAGACTCCTGAGACCCATTAACTTCTCTTGTTCAAGCACCCTTAACTTTGAGAACAGACAAAAAAATTTAGGGGAAAACAATGTCTGGGTCCTCTATCTAGACTGGCTCCTTTGCTCAGTTCAACTTTCAGGTACGAATGCAATTATATCGAAAATAAAGTACTCACCCTCGCTTCCCACTTTTTGATGGTGGACCACTTCTCCTTTCATTTCTAGGACCTGAGAAATTCCTTCCGGATTTGGGTGGACCACTGTTGCCACGCCGATTCTGGCGATCTACGCCAGGCCTCTGGCTAGAAAAACTTCTCTTTGCTATTTCCCTTTTTGGAGGTAAAACATTCTCTCCGGCCTTTGTAACTGCTTGTGCATTCAAATCAGCATTTTTTTTTTCATCTCTCTCACGTCTCTCGTTGAAATCACTGCTTTCAGAAGCTGTTTCCCATTCTTCATTTGCCTGATCTGAAGAGTTCTGATTAGATAAGTCTGGCGTCTTATTCCCAGAAATATCCCCAGCAGGGTTAACCGGTTCTTGAACCACATTATTAACGGTGCCATTTGTGGGCACTGCCACCTCGTTGGTTTTGGAAGCGGCCTCCCTCTCTCTGAGACGTCTAAATCGAGGCGGCTTATCTTGCCTTGGTGGTCGGGTAGGACGTTGTCGTCGGGGCCTCTCTCTAGCTGGGTCAAATTTTCGCTCAAATTTTGGAGGTCGCTTATCTACTGGTATAGGAATAAATTGCTCATGTCTTCTTGGTGGCTCTCCATCGTCTGGCTTAGGAGCTTCTGCCTGCCTTGGGTTCCACTGATTGTCCCTGTAGGCAGGTCTTCGTAAGGTGGAAGGGCGCGATGGCCGGCCTCCAGGATCCCTTCCACCACGTCTGAATGTTCCCCCTCTGCCTCGCCGTGTAGGCTCTCCCTTAGGAAGGAAGCCTGGTTTAGATTTATCATCATCCCTCGCATAAGGTTTTTCTAGAGGTCTATTATCTATTCGGATGTGATTTTCAGGCTTGAAAGAAGACTGAGGCTTTATAGGTTTTTTGTTTTCAGACCTTTCCTCTCTTTTGGGAAGTTTACCTTTGCTTAAACTATCCTTATCACTTGCACTTTCATGAATTTCACTGTCTGTGTCAGTCTCTGAACCTCGCTGTCGTCTTCTTTTGGGAACAACTTCAAAATCAGAGCTCTCACTTCGTGTTTCACTTTCTTCTCGCTGTCGAAGAGGTCCTGAGGGCACATGCTCTGTCCGTGGCTTATTGTCTCTATACTGAGGATAGTCTCGAGTGTGCCCCCTCCCACCCCGGCCACGCCCTCCGTAAGAACCTCTATAGCTTCGGCCTCTGGAATAGTATTCACCCCGGCCTCGACCTCTGTATCCTTGATCTGGAAACCAATCTCTATCTCTAGCTTCTTTCCAATAGGTCCGAGGGGGTAAAGTGGATTCTTTTTTAACTGCTGGTCTTGAATCTGGTCGAGGCCTCTCTAAAACAAGATCTTTGCTACCCAGTTTCTCAGGTTGTTTTTCTTCTTTCACTGCTGGTGCTGTGACAGTTTGCTGGTTTACAGTTTTAGCCACAGGCTCTACCTCAACACTACTTAAAGGTTCCAAGGGCTTCTCAGCATCTTGAGGTGGCTTTTGAACCACAGTTGAAGTTTCTGTTGAAGGTAATTTCTCCAGTTCTGGTTGAGGTGGTGGTGGAACTGATTGCGGCTGAACCGGTGCTGCAGGTGGTGGGACTGGAGCAAGAGGATCTTTCTTTTCTGTCTTTTCAGGTTTTACAACTTTTTCAGTGACCTTTTCTCCCTTTTCCCCTTCCTTCTCCTTCCGCTGCTCACGCTCCTCTTTCATATCCCTAAGTATAGGTTTTTTAATGGGACCTGATCTTCTCACAGGCCTATCATTACCTTCTTCTCTTCTGTTGGAGCTTGGCCTTGGGCCCCAACGAGTTTCTGATTTAGATTTATACAGTTTTTCAGGTTTGGGTCCCTCAGAAGATCGTATAAAGCCATCCTTCTTTGGCTTTTCCTCTGTCCTTTCTACTGGGTCCTTTGAATCAGTGCATCTGCTGGTTACTTTAGGAATGCCTGCAGATGGGTCATTTCTTTGCTCCTCTGATTTTTGAGTATGGTTAGATCCATGGGAAACACTTCTTTTCCGGGCAGGCTGACTTTCTCCAGCTGACATCCGCTCTTCTTGAGGAGTGGATACAGTTTTTTGATCAGGTACATCAAAACAAGCAGACTGACTGTTTGTGTCAGTATGGTGAGATCTAATGTCTTCCACAGATCTGCTTAAAAACTTTTGTACTTCTGTCTCACTTGATTCTCTGACAAAGTCTGCTTTTGGATGAACCTCTAATTGACCGTGTTCTACAGGATAAGCAGCAGTAATCTGTTCCTGATCCACTGGGGCTTCAGGCCTAAAAAAATGAGAATTCAGAAGCATAACTACCAAGACAAACTCTTTCTCACAAGTGTAAAGCAAAATAATCCCTTTAATTACAAACCACAAATAGATCCTAATCATAAAAACCATTTAAAAAGGATTCTAATCTTTATATCTCCTTAAAAAGTTTAGTGCAGCAATATTCATAATAGCTGAGAGGTGGAAACAACCCTCAGTGTCCACTGACAGATGGATTAAATATGGTATATACATAAATACAATGTCCTTTTAGACATTAAAAAGAAAAAATACTGTTATATGCTACCAGATGGATGAGAATATTATACTATGTGAAATGAATAATCACAGGACAAATACTGTAGGATTCCACTTATATATATATATATATATATAATGTAATCGAACTCATCCAAGCATAAAGTAGAATGGTGATTGCCAGGGACTAGTAGGAATGGGAAAATTATTTGCTACTCAGTGGGTATAAAGTTTCAGTTATACAAGATGAAAAATTTCTAGAAATGTACTGTAAAACACCATGCTTATAACACTCAAAATTTCATTGACGGTAGATGCCACGTTATTTTTTCCCTACAATTACAAACAAATGAAATTCATTCCTTAAGATAAAAGGAAGTTTAGGCCATGGTGATGTGAATTTTTAATCCATCAAGACTAGTAATTCCCACCCATAATCAAAGAGTACACTAGAGTAGATCTATCTTCCCTGATGAATCAGGATTACAAAATACACTCCTTAAAAGGGCAGAAGTTCTAAGTTTATGGTTATAAATTACTACAGATCACCAACTGTCTGCTACTTCGAATTATCTCTCTAAATTAGTATTTGCCTTTACCTTGGCATTAGAAGACTTCCATGAGGTACTGATAATCAAATGTCTACCATTTCTCATTAGTGGAAAAATTGTATCATTGCTTTAAGCTAGACTACATGTCAAATAGTAGAAACCTGCCAATTTTACATACAACACTGAATTTCAGTATTTAATTCAGTGCACAGAACTAGGTGACAAAATGCCCCCATCAATACAGGAATGAGAGAAAAAGAAAGCATGTCCAAAAATGAAATGACATAAACTAAATGGGAGGAAATAAGACTTGTCACTCAGTCCTAAATCAGAATGATCTTCAGGGACACTGTAGTTTTCATTTTACCACCATATTCAATTTGTATTCATAATTTTTATAATTACCTTGCATCCTCAGGTTCTTCTGTTGCCTTGGGAGTAGTGGCCCGCTGAGGCTCTGTATGGGGATAGGGATCTGACCCCCACATTACACGAGGTTCAGGGAGGGAAACTGCATGATCTCTTGTAGATCGTGCTATATGCTCAAATGACTCAGAACTGTTTGGTGATCCTTCCATCTGTTCTCTTCTCATTAATGGCTTAGGAGGAATCATTCCTATACAAAAGGTGAGAAAAAGATGGGAAAAACAATCATTATACACATAAAGAATCTGGGTTATTAATTACTATTTGGAATTCTACACTTGAGCTAAAGAAATACTTTTTGCCAAGTGAGGAACTCAAGAAATGATCAATGAAAATTACACAAGTTTTTCTGTGAATACAATTTTTACTGTTGCTATTAAGTAGATTTAAGAGGGGGCGCCTGGGTGGCTCAGTTAAGCGTCTGCCTTTGGCTCTAGTCATGATCCCAGATCAAGCCCCACATCAAACTCCCTGCTCAGCAGGGAGCCTGCTTCTCCCTCTTCCCCTCTCCCTGCTCATGCTCTCTCTCTAAAATAAATAAATAAAATCTTAAAAAAAAATAGATTTAAGAATTAAGGAAGCAAAGCACACGAACAGCAGCCTATTTTTATTAAAAAAAAATTTTTTTTAAAGATTTTATTCATTTATTTGATAGAGACACAGCGAGAGAAGGAATACAAGCTGGGGGAGTGAGAGAGGGAGAGGCAGGGAGCCCGATGTGGGGCTCAATCAAATGACCCTGGGATTATGACCTGAGCCGAAGGCAGACGCTTAACGACTGAGCCACCCAGGCACCCTCAGCAGCCTATTTTCAAAGGAAAAAAAATGCAATGCCTATAAAAATCAATAACATGTATGATGCAATTATGCATGTTAAAAACATAATGAGGATTATACCAACAGTGATAGATTTCCAGAGAAAATATTTCCTACAGATTTTAATTAGTTGATCCATGCTATTAATTATGCCTCTTAAATTTTAAAACTGCAGTATAAATATTAAGACATGATTCTTGATATTTTTAACACCCCTAAATTTTCCTCTATACCATTTTGTTAGTGAATTATCTGGATTTATTCTGATTCCATACAACACTGATAATGCGATTGTTTTCAGCTAACTTATGTGAAAACGTCAAGTATTTGGCAGAGAAAATTGAAAAGCTGGAATATAGAATATATGGACAAAATTTAAATGCTTAAACACTTAAAAGAATGAAAACAATTTAGCAGATAACAAAGTATTTTCAGACTCAAAAAATTTTTAAATATTTACACAAAACAGAAAAAAACTAGTGTTTTGGTATTGTTACATGTATGATACAGTGTATGGCATTTAACTACTCTGTGCTGGAAGTTACAGAATTTTTTGGATTAAAAATCTACGCACTCTGGGGGCACCTAGGTGGCTCAGTCAGTTAAGCGTCTGACCCTTAATTTAGGCTCAGGTCATGATTTCAGGATTGTGAGACTGAGCCCCGCATCAGGTCCCCTGCTCAGTGGGGAGTCTGCTTGAGATTCTCTCTCCCTCACCCTCTGTCCCTCCCCAAGCCTGCGTGTGCACGCTCTCTCTCTCAAATAGATAAATCTTTTAAATAAAAATCATCTACGCACCCTGGGGTGCCTGGGTGGTGCAGTTGGTTAAGTGTCTGACTCCTGGTCTTAATCTCAGGGTCGTATATGTGCTGCCGAAGCGAGCACTTAATCTCAGGGTCGTGAGACTGAGCCCCATGTCAGACTCTGTGCTCACTGAGAAATCTGCTTGAGATGCTCTCTCCCTGTCCCTCTGCCCCTCCCATTCATGTGTGCTCACTTGCTGTCTAAAATAAATAAATAAAATCTTTAAAAATAAAAAATCTAAGGGCACCTGGGGGGCTCAGTCAGTTAAGCATCCAACTTCAGCTCAGGTCATGATCTCAGGGTCCTAGGATGGAGCCCTGCATTGGGGTGCCCGCTGAGTGGGGAGTCTGCTTGTCTTTCTCCCTCTCCCTCTACCCCTGCTCCCCACTTGTGCACACGCACTCTCTCTGTCAAATAAATAAATAAAATCTTAAAACAAATTATCTAGGCACCCTACTTGAGTTCTTACTAGATGATACATCTTAAAGGACTTAAGAGTGAAAATGGGAGGCAGGTGGTTGCACAACTGCAGTGAGCCATGAGACAACATCAGCTCCCACTCACCCGGATGAATGGGTGGAATATCCATAGCAGGTCTACCTGACATCATTCGGGGATCCATGTACGACTGCATCATGAGCCACCTTGGATCAAAACCCATAGAAGCCAAGTGCTGAGGGTGAGGCTGCATGGGCTGGTAGAGAGGTCTGTGTGGCGGAGGAGGGACGGCACCGCCGGACGGCTGCGACGGCACCGTCTGTGGAAGCACGCCTTGCTGCTGCTGCTGCTGCCACTGCTGCTGCTTCATCTGCTCCTGGAAAAGCAGGACCCCACACCCTGAGCTTTTTGTTCCACGTGATAAATCAGTATCACTCATATCAGAAAATAACAGGCTTTTCTGAATCCTTCAGGGAAAAGAATTCAAAAGATACTGAACAGTGAGAGATGGTAAGTCAAAAGAACAAAAAATAAGTCATGACATTTCGCCTTAAGAAATTACTCACTAATTATACTGCAGAAATAATACCCTAGAAAGGAAGACGGTGTCTACAAACGAGGCAGAGGGGAAAAAAATGACAGAAAGTTTATGGTAAAACCCATTATCAACAATCTTTTATTAAAAAGGGAAAGAATTTCAGGGAAAATTTTTGTGCTTTGTGTATTTTAGGTTTCATGTCAAACTACTTCTCAGACTACTGAACAAGAAACCTCGTTGATCACACATACATGATAAAATGTTTTACTGTTACCTGCTGTCTCTGAAATCGAGGTGGTAAAGACTTCTGAAACTGTTTAAAATAACCAGATAATACAGCAGGCCGAGGCTGAGCCCCCGATTCTGGCTCTGTTTCATGTGCCACTTGCATGGTCTCTTTTTCACTGCGACTGCTGTCTTGTCTGGTGAAAACTGCATCATCCTCTGTCAAAGAAAGGGTGAAAAATAGTGATATTCATTGATGACACTTATCAAATACATGATGTGTGCACTGGCAGGAAATTATTAGATTAATATATAAAAAAGGTTAATGAGGAAGAAAGTATCCATAACACTCCCAAAAAACTGTTCTGTACTCTAATACTGGTAGGTAGCCATCAATGAGGTTAACATTAAAGCAACAAAACCTTCGATTTTCTCAAAGCCAGGTTCTTAAGCTAGAGATCACAGGTCCAAATACTTTACCAAGCAAAAATTTGTATTTGATACTTTGTGATAATAAAACACTTCAAATACTACCTATTTGCTATCATTTCAATAACTATTAATCCTGTTAGTATTTACCTGTGTTTCACTAGGACTTATGTGAAAACACAAATGGCCTAAACATAACATACAACGTTAAGAGTTTGCTTTTTGATCAACAGACTACTATATATAGAGAAAACTAATGAATCAAAGTCTGACAACAGTGATCATCAGCTATCGTCAAACATATAAATTATTCTATGTAAAGAGTATCAAGAATGATACCAAAAAGAACTATACACTTATTTACTAACTAAATAACAATTTTTCATCCTAAAGAAAACCACAGCCATAGTCGTTCTAGAGAATATCATTTGTCACAATTACCAAGCCAAGCTTGTTATAAATTCTTTTTATTTTAAAGATTTTATTTGACAGAGACACAGCTAGAGAGGGAACACAAGCAGAGGGAGTGGGAGAGGGAGAAGCAGGCCTCCCGTGGATGATGAACTGTGGTTAGTATCAGTCAATTAGAGCTCTTAGCACAGTACCAGCTATGCACCCCCCCCACCTCACATTTTTTTTAGATATTTATTTATTTATGATAGACAGCATGCACACACGCACATGACTGGCAGGAGGGGCAGAGGGAGAGAATCCTCACGTAGATTCCCCGCTGAGCACAAAGCCATGAGATCATGACCTGAACTGAAACCAAGAGTTGGACACCTAACCAACTGAGCCACCCAGGCACACACCCCACCCCCCTCACATTTAAACCCACACTGGAGCAAGGAGAAGAAAGAATTCGCAAACTTGAAGATAGAACAATGGAAATTATTATGTCTGAGGAACAGAACAAAAAATAAACAGAGCTTAAGGCACCTATAGGACAAGATCAACAGACCAAACATACACACTGGGAGGAGTCTAGAAGCAGGAAAGAGACAAAGGGGCAGAGAGAATATTTGAAGAAAGAAATAATGGCCAAAAAGTCTCAAATTTGATGAAAGCATGAATATAACTCCTTAGAAGCTCTCCCAATTCCAAGAGTCCCAAACTGAGATACATTATAATCAAACTTTAAAAAGACAAAGAGTGAATCTTGAAAGCAGCAGGATATCACTAAGGAGTTTCAAGAAGTCAGTCACATACATATGTGACTTCTGATATAAATAAACCATCTTTGGTTTAATTCTAAAATTAAGAAAGAATATACAGGGGATTCTCAATAAAACTAACAGATTTCTCATCAGAAACACGGGAGGCTAGAAGGCATCTTGAAGTATTAAAAGAAAAAAAAAAACTATCAACCAAGACTCCTATATCTGGCAAAACTGTTCTTCAAAAATGAGGAAGAAATTGAAATATTCCCAGATAAAAGCTATGAAAGAGTTCTTTACCACTAGACCCGCCAAATGCTCAAGGGATTCCTGTAGGGTAAAATGAAAGGTTAGCACACAGTAAATCAAAACTGCATGACAAAATAACGATCTCAATAAAGGTAAATACATGGGCAATTATAAAAGGCAGTAGTATGTGTAACTCTGTCCATGTGATTTATGAAATGAATACTTTTTTTTTTACATAAAGCAATTAGTCTAAAAGCTCACATTATATTTTGGCTTGTAACTCCACACTGTTTTCCACATGATTTAAGAAACTAATGCACTGGGGCACCTGGGTGGTCATGATCCTGGAGTCCCAGGATCAAATCTGATGTCCGACTCCCTGCTCAGCAGGGAGTCTGCTTCTCCCTCTGACCCTCCCCCTCTCGTGCTCTCTCTCTAATAGATAAAATCTAAAATAATAAAAAATTTAAAAAAGAAACTAATGCATTTAAAATAATTATTAGTTTGTTTCTGGGGATACAAAGTTAAAGATGTAATTCTGTGACAACAACCAAAAGGAATACAAATGGAACTGATAAAGGAAAAGGAATGAATCTTTGTATATTATTAAACTGGTATAAATTCAGTGTTATAACTTTTGTATGTTTATGTAATCCCCATGGTAAAAACAAAGAAGGTAGCTACAAAATATAGCAAAAGGAAATGAGAAAAGAATTTAGATGTTCCAATACAAAAAAATCAACTAAACACAAAAGACAGTAATGCAGGAAATGAGGGGCAAAAATGGATATAAAGCATATAAAAGCCAAATACCAAATTGTGAGAAATAAGTCCCTTCCAATCAATACTTATTTTAAATGGATTTAACTGGAAACACAAGATCCAACTATATGTTATCTCTAAGAAACTTAAGATCCAGAGACACAAACAGACTGAAAATGAAAAAATGAACATAGATATTCCATAGCAATAGTAACCGAGAGAGCAAGGTGGCTATGCTAATACCAGACAAGACTGGCTATGAATTGAAAGTTTTACAAGACAAAGGACATTATATACTAATAAAAGGTTCAATGCAGCAAGATATAGCCATTATAAATACTTACACATATTTCATATATGTGTCTAATAACAGACCATGAAAATATATAAAGCAAAATACTGAGAGAGTTGAAGGGACAGAATATTGTACATTTACAGTTGGACACTTCAATACCTTACTCTGAATATTGGATAGAATAGCCAGACAGAAGGTAAGTGAGGAAACAAAGGACTAAATACAAAACCAACTAGATCTAAAAGACCTACAAAACACTCTATCCAACAACAGCCATCACATTCTTCTCATATGCACAAAGGACATTTTCCAAGACAGACTGTATGTTAGGCCACAATATCAAAGGTCAATAGATTTAAAACGGTAAATCTCCTATCAAGTATTTTCTCTGACCACAGGGGGATGAAGTTAAAAATCAAAAAGAGAAGCAAAACAGGAAAATTCATAAATCCGTGGAAATTAAACAACAGTCTTAATCAACTAAGGTATCAAAGAATAAATGGCAAGGGAAATTAGAAAATAGTTGAGAACAATGAAAACAAAAACACAACATACCAAAATTTATAGGATGCAGCAAAAGTGGTGCAAAGGGGGCAAATTTATAACTATAAATTTTTTTCTTTTTAGTGTTACAACGTAAGGGAAAAGAATAAGAACAAAGTAAACCCAAGGTTACCAGAAGAAAGGCAATAAAGATCAACACAGAGATCCACAAAATAGAGAATAGCAAAACAGAAAAAAATTAATGCAGCCAAAAGGGGATTCTTTGAAGGTGCTTGGGTGGCTCAGTTGTTGGAGTCTGCCTTTGGCTCAGGTCATGATCCCAGGGTCCTGGGATCGAGCCCTGCATTGGGATCCCTGCTTGGTGGGAAGCCTGCTTCTCCCTCTCCCTCTGCCCTTGCTTGTGTTCCCTCTCTCGCTGTGTCTCTGTCAAATAAATAAATAAAACCTTAAAAATAAATAAATAAATAAAAGGGGGATTCTCTGAAAAGATCAACAAAATAGACAAACCTTTAACTAGGCAGGTCAACTAAGAAAAAAAGAGAGAAGACTCAAACTACTAAAATCAGAATAGAAACTGGGACATTACTACCAATTCTACAGAAATAAAAAGGATTATGAGAGTATTATGGATAACTATATACCAACAAATAAGACAAGATGAAATGAACAAATTCCTACAAACATAAACTTTGTAGTAAGTTTTTAAATACAGACGTGTGAGTCCTCCAGCTTTGTTATTTTATTTCAAGATGGTTTTAGCTATTCTGGGTCCCTTGAGATTTAGGGTTTTCTACACATAAGATCATATCATCTGCTCACATTACCTGCATCTCTAGTATACTAATAATGAATGATCTGAAAAGGAAATTACAAAAACAATTCCATTTACAATAGCATCAAAAAAACCAAAATACTTAAGAATTTTTTTTTAGGTTTTTATTTAAGTATTCTCTACACCCAACATGTGACCTGAACTCATGAAATCAAGAGCTGCGCACACCCCTGACTGAACCAGCCAGGTACCCCTAAAATGCTTAAGAATTAACCAAGGAGGTGAAAGCCTTCTACAATGAAAACTACAAAATATCACTGAAATAAATTAAAGACATAAATAAATGGAAACACATCCCATGCTCACAGACTGCAAGACTTAATATTGATAACATTAATACTACCAAAAGCAAGCTACAGTTATGCAATCCCTAGCAAAATTTCAATGGTGTTCTTTACAGAAATAGAAATACTCATCCTAAAATTTACATGTACTCTCAGGGGGACCCAAACAGCCAAAACCATCATGAAAAAAAGTAACAAAGATGGAGGACTCACATATCCGGATTTAAAAGCATACAACAAAGCTGCAGTAATACAAACAGTGACACTAACATAAAGTCAGACAGGGCAATGGAATAGAATCAAGACCCCAAAATAAACCATCACATACATGGCTGAATGATTTCAGAAGAGGCTGCTAAGATCATTCAATGGGGGAAAGAACAGTCTTTCCAACAATGGTTTTGGGAAAACTGAATATCCATGTGCAAAAGAATGAAGCTGGACCCTTACCTAACACAATGTACAAAACTTAACTCAAAATACGTCAAAGATGTAAATGTAAGGCATAAACCTATAAAACTCTTAAAAGAAAACAGAACAAAAGCTTCATTATATTAGATTTGGCCATGACACCAAAGGCAGAAGCAATAAAAAAATAGATGGATTTCATGAAAATTTAAAGTTTTGTGCATGAAAAGATTATCCAGAGTGAAAAGGCAACCTATCTAAAGAGAGGCAGATCATATTATCTGGTAGGGGATTAACATCTAGAATGTACAGCCAACTCCTAAAACTTAACAACAATCTGTTTAAAAAACGGACAAAGGACTTGGGCATTTCTCCAAAGATTCACAAATGGCCAATAAACACATGAAAAGATAATACTCAACACATCATTAATCATTGGCAAAGCGCACATCAAAAGTACAGTGAAATACCACCTCACACTTATTAGGAAGTCTACTATCAAAAAAACCCTCAGAAAATAACAGATGTTGGTGAGGATGTGGAGAAATTAGAACCCTTGTGCATTGTTCATGGGAATGCAAAATGGTACAGCTGCTGTGAAAAACAGTATGGTGGTTCCTCAAAAAAATCAAAAACAGAATTACCATATGATGGAGCAATTCCATTTCTGAGTATGTAATCAAAAGAAATGAATATTTGTACACTCACATTCACAGCAGCATTATTCAAAATAGGTAAAATATGGAATCAATCCAAGTGCCCATGAACAGATAAACAGACAAGCAAAATGTGGTTTTAGATATAGATTATTAGCCTTAAAAAGGAAGAAAATTCTGCAATATGCTACAATATGGAAGAATCTTGGAAGATAATATACTAAGTGAAACAAGCCAGTCACAAAAAGACAAATACTGTATGAGGCACTGTGAACAGTCAAAATCAGAGACAGAAATTAGAACAGTGGTTGCCAGGGGCTGAGGAGAGGGGAGAACACAGAACTATTGTTTAATAGGTAGAGTTTCAGTTTTATAAGACGGAAAGAGTTCTGGAGATGGATGGTGGTGGTAACTGTACAAATTATGAATGTATTTAATACCATTAAACTGTATACCTAAAAATAGTTAAGATGCTAAATTTTATGTTACATATATTTCACCATAATAAAAAAATTACGGAAAAAAGAGTATTAAAGTATCCAATAAAATTCAGCTTCTATTTAAAAAAAAAACTCAATTGGGATGCCTGGGTAGCTCAGCTGGTTAAGCGTCTGACTCCTGAGTTTGTCTCAGGTCACAACCTCAAGGTCCTGGGATCCAGCACCGAGTTGGGCTCTGCTTGAGATTCTCTCTCCCTCTGCCCCTCCCCCTGCTAACAAATGTGCGTACCCATGCTCGCTCTCTAAATAAATAAAATCAATCTTAAAAAAAAAAAACCACCTCAATCATTTTTATCTGGATTATATACATACATATATTAAAAATACACAAACATCCACACCAGAAGTACTATGAACCCTCTTTATAAGAACAAACAAGACTCTCATACCTTTATTACAGCTGGTTTCACTTTCTGGTTTCTCTACCATAGGCTCTAAAGTTGGTTCTTTGTGTTCAATTTTTTCCTCCACTTTTTCCCTTTCTTTCTTCTCCAACTCACATTCCTTTTCCTGTTCCTTGATCTTTTGCAGTTCTTTTTCCTTTTCCTGCTGTCGTTCTAGTTCTTTTTCTTTTTCTTGCTTTCTTTCCTTTTCCAGTTCTCTCTGTTTTTCCTGCTCTCTCTCCAGTTCTTTCTCCTTCTCCTGTTGCCTCTCCCTTTCTTTTTCCCTCTCCTTCTCTCGCTCCCGTTCTTGTTCTCTTTCAAGTTCTTTCTCACGCTCCCGTTCTTTTTCTCGCTCCCTTTCTCTAATCTCCTCTGGAGAGGGTTGTTTGTCCACAATGCCAAGCTTTTCATCCAATCGTTTCAGTTTCTCTGCACATGCTGCCTTCCTTTGTTCTTCCATTCTTCGCTCTTCCTCTTCACGCCGTTTCCGAGCGCGTTCCACTGCTGCAGAAAGTTCTGACTGCTGTCTTCTTCTTTGCTTCCATATTTCATCTTCATCTGGTACTTGCTGCTTCGGGGGGAAAGGGCCTGGTCTTCCAGGTACTGCCTGCCGGTCTGGAGGAGGATGCTGAAACATTATGATAAATTACCAGATGAATATGACAAATCTATTTCCACACTTGATCTTAGCCAAATCATAGACATGAAGAGGGAAGAAAAAACGCCACAAAATGTCACAAATGTTTCTGATAAAACATACATGTTAAAATACAAACAAGTACCAACATGGGGAAAATATTAAATTTAGATAATTCCCCAAGACCAGAACAATTAATCTAGGCCATGTACCTATTTATTGTGGCAGACATTATCACACATACAGAATTTGTTGAATGAAATTAGAAGCTGTCACAACATGAATTTCAAAATCTAAATTTAGACATGAAGGAAATTTAGAATGTGAGTGCTTTTTGGAGCTGCAACTGTCAGAGATGGAATGCCTAAAGAGGGAGAGAAGTCCATAAAGATGCAGAACAGTGTCATGTGAGCCCTGAGAAGACAAAGGTGCAGTTACAGGGAAAAAACAGCCAGCCAGAGCTGCTAAGTGAAGAAGTTGGAGACACTACTATTGCCGACACTTCCGAGGAGGAGAAATTCCTAGAAATCAGCCTGTGTAGACAGAGTTCTCGAGCTGGGAACTGGAAGATCCAAAATGCATGCTTAGAACCCACCCACAGTGGAATGTGGGATATCACTTGAGAGACTGAGTTTTAATGACCTACTTTTTAATTGATATGTTCTAAAACAACTACAATCACTGCCAGCAACTACGCAAAACAAGCAGAATAACGAGAGCACCTAAAGGGCTGAGATGTTAAGGAACTAAAAAGAACATTTAAAAATACTGATTTTAATAGCTAGTAGGGTGAAGAAATCTCAAAAGCCATATAACCAGTCGGAATCCTTACAAATGAGAAAATAATGGTATGATGAAAACACTGGACTAAATATAAAAAATATATATATATGATCCAGACTCTACCATTTACTAACAGTGCTGTCTTAGGCAAACCACTTTATCTGCCAGCACCCCTAACCCCAAACAACCACTGGTCTGCCTCTGGCAACAGAGAGTAGTTTTACCTTTCCTAGTTTCATATATATGGATACATCAAGTTATATTTTCTTTTGTATCTGGCTTCTCCTGCTCAGGATAATAGTTTGGAGGTGGCCATCCATCATTTGTTCCATTCTATCGCTGGACAGTAGTATTCTATCACAGGCACATCGTTTCACTTGTGGATGGACACATGGACTGCTTCTAATTTTTTTAATTATGAATAAACAGTTATGGACATTCATGCCTAAGTCTTTGTGTAAATGCATGTGTTTTCATTTCTCTTGGATAAATACTTAGGAGTGGAACTGCCGAGTCCTGTGTTAAGTGTATTTTTCACTTTATTAAGACACTGCCAAACTGTTTTCCAAAGTGGTTACAAGGTTTTACAGCCCCACCAGTAATTTATGAGGGTGCTAGCTGCTTTATATCCCCACCATATTTGGTGTCACCAGCCCTTTAAATTTTGGATGTGTAACAAAATCTCACTGTGGTTTTAACTTGCATTTCCGTGGTGTTTAAGATACTGAACATCTTTTCTTGTGCTTACTGGCCATTTATATATCTCATTTTGTGAAGTGAATGTTCAAATCATTTTGGACTACTTGTCTTATTATTAGTTATAAGGGTCTTTTGTTTGTTCTTTTTTTTTCCTAAGATTTTATTTATTCATTCATGAGAGACAAAGAGGTAGGCAGAGCAGGGAGCCCAAGGCGAGACTCAATCCCAGGACTCTGGGGATCACAACCTGAGCCAAAGGCAGATGCTTAACCGACTGAGCCACCAGGCACCCCTGTTTGTACTTCTTTTAAAAAATATATTCCAGGGACGCCTGGGTGGGTCAGTTAAGTGTCTGCCTTTGGCTCAGGTGATGATACCAGGGTCCTGGGATTGAGCCCTGCATGGGGCTCCTTGCTCAGCAGGGAGTCTTGCTTCTCCCTCTGCCTGCCGCTCCCCCTGCTTGTGCTCGCTCGCTCTCTGATAAATAAATAAATAAAATCTTTAAAAAGAAATAAATACTTTCCTAAAAAATATATATATATTCTGGTACATGTTCTGGTCAGATTAGTAATATTTTTTATGTACATATTTTTTCATTGCCTCAGAGATGTTTTTAAAACTCCAACTGACAGATTTTTTTTTCTAATTCACACCTTTTGTGAATTATCCAAGATCATCTTTGTTGACCCAAGTTTAAAGATTTTTTTCTCCACTTTCTTCCACATGTTTAGTTTTAGCCTGTATGTATATAAAAATACCATAAAGAGCATTCAGTTGTTAAAAGGAAAACGACTGGTGGAGATGGTGGTGATGGTTGTGGTGTGTATGCCCGTCACAGTAGGGTGATTAGGGAAGCCCTCTAAAGTGGTAACACCTGAGCAAAGAATTTGATTATAAGGATCTCTGGAAAACATTCCTCTAGTTAAGAGGAAACAGCAAATAAAATATGTTTTATTTGCTGCAATAAAGCTTGTGTGGCAAGAACAAAGAGAAAACTAGATAAAATGAGGAGAGTAGACTGAGACCTTAAAGACCACTGGAAGGACCTGAATAGGACAAGACTGATCTACTATAGGAGAATTTAGGATGGAGGTGGCAGGTAAGCAGAGCAAGAGTGGGAAATAAGACCTATTAGGAACCTACTGTGATAGTTGAAGTGAAGTATAACGGGTGGTAGGCAATTACTCGGTATAGGAATATATCCCGAAGGTAGGGGTGACATAATTTGCTGATAGATTAGGGTGGATGTATGATAAAGAGGGAAGAGTTATGAGTGACTTCTAGGTTTTACCCTGAGCAAATGGGTAAATGATAATGCCATTACATAAGATGGGAAGACAAGGGAAGAAGCAGGGCCACGTGTGTCACGTGTACGGGGGGGAGGATATTGTTATGGTTTGGACATATCTTATCAGAAATCCAAGTGGAGATGCTTAATTGATCACTAAATACATGACTCTTGAAGTTAGCGTAGAACTTTAAGGGCTACAGATAACATATATTTAAGTACCATAAGCACATTTATGAAATCTTCCAAGGAAAGGATACAGTCAGAAAAAGGAATAAGAACACAACCCTTAACCCTCCAACACCCAGGGGCACCTGGGTGGCTTAGTTAAGCGTCTGACTCTTGATTTTGGCTCAGGTCATGATTTCAATGTTGTGGGATCAAGTCCCGAGTCGGGCTCCACATTCAGTGGGGAGTCTGCTCGGGATTCTCGTTCCCCCCCTCTCTGCCCCTCCCCCTTCCTGTGTGTGTGCGTGCGTGCGCTCCCCCCCCCATAAAGGCCCACAAAAAATACAAATTGAAGAAGAGAACACAGTAAGTGTGATGTCTTAAAAGTAAAAAAAATGGTCTTTTAGGAAGGATGGAAAGATTAGCTATGTCAACCGCTACTGAAATTAAGTAAAATGAAGACAACAGAACTGAATTTGGCAAGACGGAAACCATTACTGATCTTCATAATAATAGTTTCAAAGGCATAGTGGTAATATTCGTGTAACCGTAAAGGGTTATTGAGAGAGAAAGTGAAGACAGTAAGTGCAAATAGCTCACTAAAACAATTTTGCCATGAAGGAGAACAGAGAAATAGGGTGGAAACTATAGGGGGATGGAGGGTAGTGAGAGTTAAAGAAGGGTTGATTTTTTTAAAAAGTTTAAGATGGGAGATAATATTACCGATAAGTGATAGAAGGTGGGAGCAAAGGAACAGTAAGAAGGGTTGCCCTTAGCAGCAAAGATAGGAAGAAGTCAGAATAAGAAGGGCACTGAAATGGGAAAAACAGTTGCTTCTCATTTTCTTAGAGAAATTAGGAGCATGCCTATCAACTGAGAACGAAGAGGAGAAAAAAGAGGAAGATATGCAAAGAACTAACAAGGTAATAACCCTAGTTGTTTCATAAAAGTTGTAAGAAACATACAGAAATCTTTCCATTAAAGAAATAAAATCAAATAATACATACAGACCACAAAGAAGCATTTAACATTTACCTGCTGTGCAAGCAATTTTGGAGGTGGTGGCAGGTGTGAAGATGGTCCACGTTCCTATAATAAAGATAAGGAATATTACAAAATAACCAGATAAAAGATATCTACTGGAAATATTACTGAACGTAAACTTTCTTCAGTGGCACTACAAGATGGCAAACAGTAAACCATCTTCATCCTTTTCTCTTTTTTAATAAAAGTACACCACTCACTGCATGATAACATTATATTCTATAAAATCACTCTGCCATTTTAATAAGATTAGAATCTCAAATGGACTTTGCAAAAAGTAGAATTTTAGTGTATAAATTCTGAAATTCTACCACAGGTAATTTGGCAGTGGAGAAGTACGCCTTTAATTTGGAATTTTATTTACATAAGCCCTATTCTTTTTCTGCATTTTTTCCTAATGGCAAACTAAATGTATGAGATTTATCTAAAGAAATGAAACATCTAAAACATATTGGAATCAAATACAATACATTCTCACTTGCTACACTTCACAACACTATTCACTTGCTAATACAATGTCACACACACACACACAAATCAAAGCATCAAGATATGGTATATGATATTCCTTTATTCTTTCATGGGAAAGGATTATCACTCCCCATGTCAAGCCAGTAAATTTAAGTCACATAAAACATGAATTTTATTAAAAAAAAAAAACTTGAAAAATCCTTTTTCGAGTTCACAAATTTATTCTCCAATGACTAATCAATGCCTTAAGAACAAAATTCAAACTTCCTTGTATAACATACATTTAACAACTGGTTATTATGCAGCTGTCTTAACTCCTCTCCTCTATCAAACTACTGGAGACTTCTAGAATGTGCCATGCTTTCTCGTGCTTCTCTACTCTGAACATGTTCCCACTGCTTGAAATTTCTCTCTTCCCTTTGTTTACTGGCTAATTCCCACTTCAAGTACCAAGTCTTTTGCAAAACCTTTTCCGGAGAATGCTCTAAGAACTCATTATGTGCGCTCTGTCACACCATTTATCACACTGTCTCGCAAATGATATTTGATGTCTTTTCATTTTACAGAGACCGTTAGCTATCTACCTTTTATCTCCTTGAAGGGACCAGTTCCTCCATCTGTTTTGTATGAATTCAACAAATATATGCTGAGTACACTATGAGTCAAGTGGACTCTCTGGATGACAGCCCTTTTTAATTCCCAGCTTGCAATGCAGTTTCTTGGAAGTAGGATCAAGTGTATCTGTTTACCTACATTATTTCCTTTAACAATGTTCTTCAAAATGACTCACACTTAATAGATTTCTCTACTCCTTATGTGTGATTTCCCTACTCACTGTATTATTTCACATATGAATACTGACTAGAATTTACAAAGAACTCAGTAAACCATAAAGCACTTAGCAATGTTTGGAAAAAGTTTAAACCTCCACTTTAATAGGACCAAACAGTTACAAGACAGAAAAAAGGTGAAACTTTAGTTTCTAGTTGTTAATTTTAGCTACTGTATTGACAGTTCCTATTAATAATGCAATAAAATTATGGTTTAGATGTACAACTATTCAAGACAAAAGATACAGTTTCCTTTTCCTAATTCTTCTTTCAATTTTATGATTACAAGATTAATTCAACCAAGGTACAGGTAGTGAAAACGATCTTAAGTCCAACAAACCTGATTAAATGGAGGTCCCTTCCCATAGGGACCTTTTGATACTGATGGCTGGGCAGGTATCTGAGAAGATGACTTCGTGTTGCAAGCTTCATCTGCTTCTTTTCGGTTTTCAGTGTTTTCAGAAGCTTTTGAACCTTGATCCTCACTAAGCAATCAAAATCCAGGTGAAATAAGAAAGTAAAGTGGACAGACTACACCTAAGTAAAAGCATTTTGTCTATAAAGATTATTTCTCTATAGTTTTAGTGGGTGGAGTGGGAATATATCAAGAAATGAGATGGTCTTGTGACCAATGGTGCTATTCATTCATTCATTCATTCAGTAAATATATGCCATATGTCTATAATGTGTTAGGACCTAGGTTTGGCTAAGCTATCATCACAAGGTGTAGAGTGCAGTAGAGTAGCTGTCAAATATGGACACTCAATCTTGACATACAACTTCACAAAGGAATATATCCCAACCATTTGATTGACCCCCACCCAAAAAGTCTCATCTAAGTGCAACCAAGTAATATTATAATTAATACCTGTATTCTTATTCTGACTTAATGAAAAGACAGAAGTCAAACTATAGTATTTTTTAAAATCACAAGTGCCAGGCATCTCAGAACTGATCATGAAACAGCAGTATATTACAATGCCATGGCTAGAAACTCTACCAATTCTACCAAAACTTCTAACAACTAATTGCATGTGCATGCAAGCTCCTTGTATTTTAAGAGCCCAATTTTTATGGTATATAATCCATATATTTCTGACTCTGATGTCCCTATATTAGAGATGAAAAGCTCCCATTTTTCAAACTTTAATGTTGCTTGCTCAAGTTTAAAAAAGCAGCTATAGTAATTCAAGTAATTTTTCTCCAATTTTGTAAATATGTAATATGCAAGTAACAAGTTTGAAATAGTCTCTGATATTGTCTTTCAAAATATCACCAATTAGGGCGCCTGGGTGGCTCAGTTGGTTGAGCGACTGCCTTTGGCTCGGATCATGATCCTGGAGTCCCAGAATCGAGTCCTGAATCGGGATCCCTGCTCAGCGGGGAGTCTGCTTCTCCCTCTGACCCTATCCCCTCTCATGTGCTCTCTCTCTCTCGTTCTCTCTCTCAAATAAATAAAATCTTTAAAAAAAAAACATCACCAATTAGGGGCACCTGTGTGGCTCAGTCATTAAGCGTCTGCCTTCAGCTCAGGTCATGATCCCTGGGTCCTGGGAATGAGCCCCACATTGGGCTCCCTGCTCAGCGAGAAGCCTGCTTCTCCCTTTCCCACTCCCCCTGCTTGTGTTCCCTCTCTTGCTGTGTCTCTCTCTGATAAATAAATAAAATTAAAAAAAAAAAAATCACCAATTAGATGGCCAGGATCTAAACATCTTTTTTAAAATATGTATTTTCTTTAGAAGCATCAAACTTTAATTCCTTGACTAGCTGTACTTTAAATTTGGCTTATTAGTCAACTTCCCACTCAGTAAGTTCTTGGAGTAGAATATAGAAATTCTATAAAAAAGGAACAAATGACTATTAATGAAACCTCTCTGCATAAATGGATAATGTTATATCAATGAATTCATAGTATTACTCGTGGAAGTTGTTCCAATAGCTTACCTGCTGTTTTCTTTAGGACTACTACTTCCTTGCTCATCATCATCACTGAAATTCAGCTGTTCTGTATAATCTACTTCCATCTGAGCACCTAGTAAATTAAGGAAAATTCAGACTGACTGTTTAAAAACATCCAAAAACTAAAAACAATTAATTTTGCCTCTTACCTGCCCAACCTTCATCAGCTTCAGCATCTAGGTTATCAAATTTATCAAGCTCCTTTAGTTCTGAAGCACTAAGGATGGAGGGGCGTTCAGGCTCAGAGGCCCATGAAGGAGGTGGACCCCTTCCTCGAAGGCTTCTAATGAACAAGAGGTTAGGAGGGGAAAAGATACAAAGTTTTAATGATTCTAAATTATGTAAATATTAAAAGACTGGAATTTAGTTCATTTCAATTCAACATTAGTATTGTCTGATGTACAAAATATTCTGCACCTGACATGTGTATGAAGAAATTCTAATGAGGAGAATGTTCGAGTCTCACATTAAACAAAAAAAAAAAAAAGAAAAGAAAATGGGGCGTCATTAACATCATGGAAGGAAGAAAGGATAAACAACTGTCATGCCATGATTTTCAGTTTTCAGAATCTTAACGTCAATTTAAAGTTTTAGAAGAATAAAGTATTGTTCTATCTTATAAAAGTCAATTATTTGTTCATGGCAACTGTACTCTGAGGTCAAAATAATGAATCAATCATCACAATCCATTCAACCTCCAGAAAATCTTAATGAGCATATGTGCCCTCGTGCCTTGGCAACTTTTATCATTTAATAGTCTTACTTGTTTGTTTCAGATAAAGAAGGTGGAAACCTCATGGGACCATGAAGAGGAGGATACGCCATCCTCGGATACTGTTGAAACATCTGAATGAAGAAAACAAAATTGGTAAATTCTGCAACCAAGTTATGTATATATATAAAAGAGATCACCCTAACTAAACCTCAATTTATAGAAAGAAAGATTATAATAAACCATTCTATAAATAATTGGTGTATCAGCTGGTATAAATCATCATTCACCCTCAATAACAAGCCATCTGTTAAAGACTACTGCATCTAGCAAGACTTTACAAACATGGATAATAACTAGGACACATCCTAGAAAGAACTTCTGCTATCGCATTAACAAAATCACATGATTATGTACCAACATGAAAAACCTAAAAAGACAACATGCATGCACCCCAGGGACCTGCAGAGCCCTAAGTTCAAATACCTGAAAGGAAATAATGTGACACTTCATCATAATGCAATAGATTAACTGAAGGCAGATTTGTTGGTAAAGAGAAATTCAGTTTATTTTAAAGATTTTAGTTTATTTATCTGACAGAGAGAGAGAAAGCAAGACAGGGAACGCAAACGGGGAGTGGGAGAACCAGGCTTCCCGCCAAGCAGGGAGCCAGATGCAGGGCTCAATCCCAGGACCCTGGGATCATGACCTGAGCCGAAGGCAGACGCCTAACAACTGAGCCTCTCAGGTGCCCCGAGAAATTCAGTTTAGATAAAAGTATGGTCCATAATCCAGGGGAGTGAGGAAGATAGTGGGTATGGGAGATTTCCCAGGGGTTGGAAATAGGTGGATTCTGATTCAAGCTAATATACAGATCATTATCATAAGCTGAGGTACAAGGATGTTGCTCTCTATGGGAACTTGGATTTGAGAAGTGAAGTTTAGGAGAAGTTAGAGTATGAAGACAACACCGCCAAGAGAAGGGAACAAATGTCAAAAGATGTGCTTCTAGCTATTTGCTTATAACCAGGTCAAAATACAAGAAGGAAAAGAAAAGAAAAGAAAAAATAAAGAAAAAGAAGGAAAGAGGGGGGAAAAAGAAAGGAGAGAGGGTGGGAGGGAGTGAGAAGGGAAGGAAGGCAGGCAAGAAAGAAAAGACTGTATTACCTTAAACACGTAATTTACATCCTGAAATAGATTAGCTTTTCTTTTAAAAAAAAAAAAAAACCAAAACCTGTTAGGTAAAGAAATTACTCTGTACTTGAAGAAAGGCTGTTTATATGATCATTCCATCTAAAGATGCATTTCTAAGTAGGGTTAGAGCAAGTTAATTTTAAGTTAAGCAGCAGCTGAAGCTCAGATGGAGAAGCTTTTAGTCTGGCGAATGCTGAGAATTTTTGGTTACATCATCCTGTACTGAAAGTTAGCAAAAACACAGTTGGAGGCAAATGTGCACAGGTAAAGTTTCATTAGATCCCTCTTCTGCTGATTAGTCAGACATAGAGATTAATTTGATGTATTAAATGCTTAAAATTTAGGAATTTGCCACAAAATAAGTGTAGAAACAGTCTTTAAATTCTCCATATATAGTGATGGTTTTAAAAACATCCGCAAATCAATCAACGTGATATAATACATTAACAAAAGAAAGAACAAGAATCATGTGATCCTCTCAATAGATGCAGAAAAAGCATTTGACAAAGTACAGCATCCTTTCTTCATCAAAACTCGTCAGAGTATAGGGATAGAGGGTACATACCTCAATATCATAAAAGCCATCTATGAAAAACCTACAGCAAATATCATTCTCAATGGGGAAAAGCTGAGAGCTTTTCCCCTAAGGTCAGGAACGCGGCAGGGATGTCCACTATCACCACTGCTATTCAACATAGTATTAGAAGTCCTAGCCACAGCAATCAGACAAGAAGAAGAAATCAAAAGCATCCAAATCGGCAAAGAGGAAGTCAAACTCTCACTCTTTGCAGATGATATGATACTGTATGTGGAAAACCCAAAAGACTCCACCCAAAAACTGCTAGAACTCATACAGGAATTCAGTAAAGTAGCAGGATATAAAATCAATGCACAGAAATCAGTGGCATTCCTATACACCAACAACAAGACAGAAGAGAGACAAATCGAGGAGTCGATCCCATTTACAATTGCACCCAAAACCATAAGATACCTAGGAATAAATCTAACCAAAGAGGCAAAGGATCTGTACTCAGAAAACTATAAAATACTCATGAAAGAAATTGCAGAAGACACAAAGAAATGGAAAAACGTTCCATGCTCATGGATTGGGAGAACCAACATTTTGAAGATGTCAATGCTACCTAGAGCAATCTACACATTCAATGCAATCCCCATCAAAATACCATCCACTTTTTTCAAAGAAATTGAACAAAGAATCCTAAAATTTGTATGGAACCAGAAGAGACCCTGAATAGCCAGAGGAATATTGAAAAAGAAAAGCAAAGCTGGCGGCATCACAATTCCGGACTTCCAGGTCTATTACAAAGCTGTCATCATCAAGACAGTATGGTACTGGCACAAAAACAGACACATAGATCAATGGAACAGAATCGAGAGCCCAGAAATGGACCCTCAACTCTATGGTCAACTTATCTTTGACAAAGCAGGAAAGAATGTCCAATGGGAAAAAGACAGTCTCTTCAACAAATGGTGTTGGGAAAATTGGACAGCCACATGCAGAAGAATGAAACTGGACCATTTCCTTACACCACACACAAAAATAGACTCCAAATGGTTGAAAGACCTAAACGTGAGACAGGAGTCCATCAAAATTCTAAAGGAGAACACAGGCAGCAACCTCTTCGACCTCAGCCACAGCAACTTCTTCCTAGAAACATCGCCAAAGGCAAGGGAAGCAAGGGCAAAAATGAACTATTGGGATTTCACCAAGATAAAAAGCTTTTGCACAGCAAAAGAAACAGTCCACAAAACCAAAAGACAACCGACAGAATGGGAGAAGATCTTTGCAAATGACATATCAGATAAAGGGCGAGTATCCAAAATCTATAAAGAACTTATTAAACTCAAAACCCAAAGAACAAATAATCCAATCAAGAAATGGGCAGAAGACATGAACAGACATTTTTCCAAAGAAGACATCCAAATGGCCAAGAGACACATGAAAAAGTGCTCCACATCGCTCGGCATCAGGGAAATCCAAATCAAAACCTCAATGAGATACCACCTCACACCAGTCAGAATGGCTAAAGTTAACAAGTCAGGGAACGACAGATGTTGGCGGGGATGTGGAGAAAGGGGAACCCTCCTACACTGTTGGTGGGAATGCAAGCTGGTGCAACCCCTCTGGAAAACAGTATGGAGTTTCCTCAAACAGTTGAAAATAGAGTTACCACACGATCCAGCAATTGCACTACTGGGTATTTACCACAAAGATACAAATGTAGGGATCCGAAGGGGTACGTGCACCCCAATGTTTATAGCAGCAATGTCCACAATAGCCAAACTATGGAAAGAGCCAAGATGTCCACCGGCAGATGAATGGATAAAGAAGATGTGGTATATATACACAATGGAATATTATGCAGCCATCAAAAGGAATGAGATCTTGCCATTTGCAACGACATGGATGGAACTGGAGGGTGTTATGCTGAGTGAAATAAGTCAATCAGAGAAAGACATGTATCATATGACCTCACTGATACGAGGAATTCTTAATCTCAGGAAACAAACTGAGTGTTGCTGGAGTGGTGGGGGGTGGGAGGGATGGGGTGGCTGGGTGATAGACATTGGGGAGGGTATGTGCTATGGTGAGTGCTGTGAATTGTGCAAGACTGTTGAATCACAGATCTGTACTTCTGAAACAAATAATGCAACATATGTTAAGAAAAAAGAAAAAGAAGAAGATAGCAGGAAGGGAAGAATGAAGGGGAGTAAGTCGGAGGGGGAGACGAACCAGGAGAGACGATGGACTTTGAAAAACAAACCGAGGGTTCTAGAGGGGAGGAGGGTAGGGGGATGGGTTAGCCTGGTGATGGGTATTAAAGAGGGCACATTCTGCATGGAGCACTGGGTGTTGTGCACAAGCAATGAATCATGGAACTCTACATCAAAAACTGATGATGTAATGTATGATGATTAACATAACAATAAAAAATTTGTTTTTGTTAGTGGAACTATAAAATGATTGATGAAACTGGAAAAAAGCCTGCTTGGTCTCCCCTTTTAAAACTTTCCCTTCAACCATCCCAAACCCCAGGCCTGAAAATTCAGGGGTCTTTGGAAGAACAATTTGGAAACTATTAGGAGACAAGCAGTTTGGTGTAAATAATTTTTCAATAATTTTTCTTATATGCTTATATGACTGATTTTTATCATGCTCCTAAATTAAAAATATATATATTTTTAATTATTTATTTCCCTCCTCTCCCCTAGAATAATTAAATACAAAGAAAATATGAAAAAATATGGATATTTAGTGCCTGAATACTTAGGAATTAAGTCATAATAAAAATAAGTATAAGAACCAGACCCTTACTCTCTTTGAGATTAATGGTCTCCTGAAAAATGTTAATTTATTTACTTGGGCACATGTAGTTTACCCTATCATTTCACAGAAGGCTGACAGCAAACAAAGGTTTGAGGGCACCAAATCTACCTATTAATTTACAGAAATATATGGGTCATAAATATATATTAAACTACAAAAATAGAATCAGCAAAATCCAGACTATGAAAAACTCCACAGGATAACAAATAAATAACAAGCTCCCCCCCCCAAAAAAGAGAGAGTGAGGGAGATGGAGGGAAAGAAGTAACCAAAGGCAACAGGATTCCTAAGAAAAATATCAATCTCAAATATTTGGATCCTAATCATGAGAAAACCAGAGAAATCGGGATACTGACTTGATGTTTTTAAAAACTTTTTTTAGGGGCGCCTGGGTGGCACAGTCCGTCGCATGTATGACTCTTGGTTTCGGCTCAGGTTGTGATCTCAGGGTCATGAGATCGAGCCCATGCCAGGCTCTGCACTCAGGGCAGAGTCTGCTTAAGACTCCCCCTCCTCGGGCGCCTGGGTGGCTCAGTTGGTTAAGCGACTGCCTTCGGCTCAGGTCATGATCCTGGAGTCCCGCGATCGAGTCCCACATCTTCTCCCTCTGACCCTCTTTCCTCTCGTGCTCTCTCTCTCTCATTCTCTCTCAAATAAATAAAATCTTAAAAAAAAAAAAAAGACTCCCCTTCCTCCTCTCTCTGTCCAACCCATAAATAAATCAATCTTTTTAAAAAAAATTTTTTTTTTTTTAGATAAAAAAGCAAAACTTTCCTTTTAGGTGTGATAATGCCATGGTGGATTTTTCTCCTAGTTTTTATGTTTTAAAATACAACCTAAAACATATATGGATGAAACGATGTATCTAAAATGTTGCTTCAGTAACTGGAGGTGGTGGGAAATAGCTGAACCAAGACTAACCACAAGTTGATTAACTACTGAAGATGGGTGGTAGATATAGAAGAAGGGGGGGGCTCACTGTACTATTATTTCTGTTTTTGCATATGTTCAAAATATTCCATAATGAGAAATTAAAAAGAATGTAAAAGGTATGTTTACCAATAAAAACTTTAAAGCTAAAGCACATATTAACCTTTTTTGTGCCATGAACAACCCCCCTTGGCAGTCTGGTCAATCCTATGAAATCTCTTCTCATAGAAATGTTTTAAATACATAACCTAAAACACAGAGTACTACAAAAGAAAACAATTATGCTAAAATTTTGTTAACACAGTATTGAAAAAGCGAATTTATGATATGGTAATGTATGTGCTTTCATTAAATAACAAGTGGGGCTACCCATGGGTCTAATAACTACTTTGAAGTATTACTGAGTATATTTTGCCATATCCACAATATGATAGGAAATGAAAATAAATACGATCCCTATTAATGATAAAAACTAGGGTACTCCTGATACTTCTGTGATTTATTTCCTGCATCCATAATCAAGGAAAATGCTAATTTTTAGTTAGATGTTAATGCAAATAAAGACCTAAACTTTTCCCCATTCTAATTCTCTCCATGGAACCCAGAGCAAAAACCTCTTATTTAACAACTTGCCTCTTTAACAATACTTACATAAGGAGGCATCATAGCTCTGTACTGGGAAGCAAGAGCAGGCTGCTGTCCATTCAGTTTAGCCTGTGGAGGACCACAAGCTATCCTCTTTTCCACCACTTTGAGGATATCATTTTGTTCTGATGTTCCAGCCGTGCTTTCATCCTGGCCAGAGAGCTTTTCATCTTGGTCAGATGTCAAAGGTGATCCAGCAGACTTACCACCATCTCTCCAACAAGCAACATCTGGTATGGAGAGAGGTAAGAAATTCAATTAAAACAAAGAAACAGGGTGCCTGTGGCTCAGTCGTTAAGCGTCTGCCTTCGGCTCAGGTCATGATCCCGGGGTCCTGGGATCGAGCCCCACATCGGGCTCCCTGCTCCGCGGGAAGCCTGCTTCTCCCTCTCCCACTCCCCCTGCTTGTGTTCCCACTCTTGCTGTCTCTCTCTCTGTCAAATAAATAAATATTAAAAAATAAATAAATAAAACAAAGAAACAGCTCCACAGAATTTAGAATTGAAATTAAAAAGGGGGAGGGGCATAAGAAAAAAGCTGAAAATGGAATACAGTGAAATCAAACTAGGCACATTAACACAATTCAACAGAGTAACAAAACACAGTGAAGGAGTAGTGAAAATCTAATCTATGTCCTACTGCTTTCAAAGTGTTTAGGATATCAAGAACAGTGGCTTCCAAAGCAGAGCAAACGTACCACAGAGGGTACCACCAAAAGCAAATACTGGGGTTGGGGAAGAAAATATTAGAACTTCTCTATCGAGGGGTGGCTCAATCGTTAAGCGTCTGCTTTTGGCTCAGGTCGTGATCCCAGGGTCCTGGGATCGAGCCCTGCCTTGGGCTCCCTGCTCCGTGGGAAGCCTGCTTCTCCCTCTCCCACTCCCCCTGCTTGTGTTCCCTCTCTTGTTGTCTCTCTCCGTGTCAAATAAATAAAAAATAAAATCTTAAAAAAAAAAAAAACTTTTCTATTGAGCTTTACCATTATTTGTTATAGAGATTAAAGTCACTGTTATACCTGGAGGTGTCCTGAGGGAAGAGGGTTGGGAGTCCTGTGGTGACAGTAATGCCCTTATCTGTTTTCAGGCTACTATGGCTAGTTACATGTGCCCAAGGGGGCAAATTTAGTGACTATAGTATCTGGTAAAACTACACTCAGTAAAATAGGTAAATGATTTTATAAGGATATCTCTTTGGTAGGTAGCCTCTAAGATGACACAAAATGGGTTTCTACCTCCTGGTATTCACACCCTGTACCAGGATTGGTTTGTGTTACCTACAGAATAAAGCAGCAGTGATGATGTGTCTCTTATGGGGTTAAGTTATAAAAGACTGGGCTTCCATCCTGAGTGGGAGTAGTCCTGTCACTCTTTACTTTATCTGGGGAAGCAATGCTGTGAGCAGCCCAGACACAAAAGAGCTACCACGAGTGAGCCTGGAACAGTAGCCCTGTCAAGTCAGCATTAGATGACATACTGCAAGGTTGTTGAGAGAGTTCCTGTGCCACAACTCCTAGCTAAGCAGCTCAAAGATTCTTTGACCCTTGGATACTGTGTGAAATCATTAAGTCTAGTTCAGTTGTTGTTTTAAGCTGCCAAATCTGCTCTGCAGGAACAGATAACTGGTGAAAATCAACTGAACAAGAAAATAATAGAGGGGTGCCTGGCTGGCTCAGTGGGTACAGCATGGAACTCCTGATCTCAGGGTTGTAAGCTCAAGCCCCATGTTGAGTGTAGAAGTTACTTAAAATTAAAAATAAAAAAATCTTAAAAAAATAAAGAAAATACAGCTGACAATCTATTTCTAATATAAATACATCAACTATGTAACAATTAAAAATAAAAATAAGAAAAGATGATTTACCCAGACAAGAAATGAGCCATAAGTATAAAATGTATTAGGTTATCAGAAATACAGATTTGTAACCATCACCGAAAAGAGAAATCTCCCATGTATACAAGATCCTTTCAGATATTTGGTAAAGACAATAGAAAACTAATATAATTAATAAATAAGACACTTAATCTCAAGGATTTTATATTTCTATTTTTAGCTCTTCCTTTATGTCCATAATACAAGTATTTCTTACTATCCAAATTTATTTGGTTCTTTGGTGTGAGTTCAGAAAGCACAGGATCACTGAATGTTAACAGAGTAGCAGATAAATCGATATGATTTACAAATAAATATTTGCATATTAGAGGGGTTGGTTCCAAATTTTTACTACTGTAAAAATGACCAATATTAATGTGCAAAGAACTCACCCAGGAATCTTGTTAAAATGCAGATTTCTAATTTAGTGGGTTGGGTGTGAGGCCCAAGATGTACATTTCCAACATGTTCTTTTATTTTATTATTTTTTTAAAGATTTTATTTATTTATTTGAGAGAGAGATTAGAATGAGAGAGAGAGAGCACGAGAGAGAAGAGGGTCAGAGGGAGAAGCAGACTCCCTGCCGAACAGGGATCCCGCCCGATGCGGGACTTGATCCCGGGACTCCAGGATCACGACCTGAGCCGAAGGCAGTCAACTGAGCCACTCAGGCACCCCAACATGTTCTCTAAGTTATACCAATGCTGTGCATGTGAAAACCACACCAGAATGACAGCAGTTACTCTGTCTTTTCAAAGGAGGTAAGTTACACATACAATAATATTGGGTGGGTTATGTTACAAAATAAAATACAAATACGATCTCATTCACTATTTCTATGAAATAAAAAGTATTCTTACTTGGTGGGCGTAAACTGGGTCCAGGTCCATAATTGTCATCACTTGTTTCTTTTTCTTTTTTTTCCTGATCCCCAGCTGCCTGCAGGCTGGGAAATTCTTGCTGAAAATGACTATTCACCTGGATTCCTACAGATTTTTTTTAAAACATTAAATGTAATTTTTATACTGAAGATAATGAAAAAACCCTCCCACGATAGAGGACTCTGCTTTTCTGATAAATTATTCCATATATATATATAATTCTATATATATAATTATTCCACTGTTTGTATCCATAAAACTTTAACATTTATTTAGAATTAGAATCCCTTGGAAAGTTAATGAACAGCCATGAGGAGATAAAAATCTAAGAAAGGAATCTGCCAGACATTGTTCAGGACTCATTAAAGATAAGGAAAATGAGAATTTCACTCCTGTTTTTCTTTTACAATAACTCCTTACATTTTTCAAAAAGTCAAACTCTTTTGCTAATAACTCTAAGAACCAAACAGTATTACTGAAACAATATATGAATCAACACTGCAAGTATCACAATGAGGCTAAAATGCCTTCACTAAATTTATCACTGAGATACTGACTGCACCTCATTAGTCACCCATTCACCCATCTACCTACCTACTTGCCTATTATTTATATCCTTCTATTAAATTAAAAGATCTGATTTTATTAACTTGAGGGCATAGATAGGGCGTAGATTTTCTATACAATGTTTTATAGACCTGTTTTGCAAGTGGAAAATTTAAATTCTGCTAGGGAGTCCATCATTCCTTAGGTGGGTAGTATTACAGCTACCATGCTTTATAGCTACTGTCTAGCTCTTCTCTACCATGGAAATCCTGAGTAGCACATGTTTGAAATAGAAGAGGTTAGGGAGCACAGATGGTGATAAATATAGCTTCTAGCCATTTATACAGTATCTGGGTACTTTTATGCCCCAAAGAGCAGAAGGTACAAAGTTTTTTCTGGTCATGTAGGGTGAAGATAAAAACAATGTGGGAGAGTATCTTAAAGACTCCTTTTTAAATCCCTATCATTGGCTCATACATGGATCTTGGCACTGAAACTTAACTACCCCAACAGTTGAAAGAAAGACCGTTTTTTAGGACCTGAGTATATCCTTGACAACGTTTTCTGCCCCTGTCAAAATCCACCCCTTATCTCCTGCATGGCTGTTCAGTAACTATCAAACCTAGCAAGTTTCCCCAGCTTATGTCCACTTACCATCTCCTTGCCCACCTTGCTTGTTACTGGCCCAAGATTTGGGAGCAGGTGCTACTTCTGGGGGAGCTGCAACCCCAGGTTTTGGCTGTGCTGGTGGAACTTCTGGTGTTCTTAAAAAAAATATGAATCCATTATTTCACATATTGTATGTTCAAATAAAATAAAAATGAATATCGTAGTTAAGGTAAATTTGTGTATAACTGTTTTGGCTACATATTTACTCATAGATGCATCTCTCAAACGCTTTTCCTCTGCAACATTCCTTTAAATAAAGTATAGCTCTTTTCATCCCCTTTCATTTCTTCCTTTTAATAACCCAAGGAGAAGATAGCTTTACTTGTTTTTCATTTTGTAAAAAAGAAAAAAAGAAACACTCATTATTGAGTATAGCTACCAAAATCTATTTTAAAGAAGTAAACATTTATATATAATTAGAAATAACATTGTAGGTATACATACTGTCTGGACTGGTGGACTTAGCCAGGGCTAAAGCTAAGGAAACTCTCCATCTGACAGTCAACAGGTTCACCACTGTACTTATTACTGTTATTCAAAGAGGTAACAGCAACTTGCCTGATACCTCCCCAAGAGTAAAAGGTGTTTTGTTTTGTTTTGTTTTTGGAGGGGTGGGGTTGGGGGGGAGGGGCAGAGAGAGAATCTTAAGCAGGCTCCATGCCTAGTGCAGAGCCTGATGCAGGGCTCGATCTCAGAACCCTGAGATCATGATTTGAGCCAAAGTCAAGAGTTGGACACTTAAATGACTGAGCCACCCAGGTGCCCGAGTAAAAGGTGTTTTAAAAGAATCTACAGTTTTAGTCAATCTTTGTAATGAGTTAATGCTTGAAAATGAAAAAGGTAGTAGTTAAGAGACTTAAGAGAGGCAATATATTTCTGGTACACTCAGACCTTGTAACTGGCTTGCTACTACAAAATAAATCTACAACAACTAAGAAACAGAGAACAATGTCTTTGACAAGTTTTATCCAAGTAAAGTCAAATTTACTATATAAAGCTCCCCAAATAGGAGTACAGAAATTTGATAACAGATACAGGCAAAAAGCATCAAGTACCTAATTACTTGTATTATTTTTCTAAATTACCACTACTTCACTTGGTCATTCAAGAAATTAAGAGCTTTGCATAATCCCTGAAATACAGAATGCTAAATATATGCTGAATGATTAAAAGGGACATTATTAATTCTATCGTAGCCTGCTTGCTAATTCTTTATTCATTTAAATAGTATTACTTGAGCACTTAAAATGTGCATCAGGTATAGTTTCAGTGAACCAGGCAGACAGAAATTCTTAGCATCATGGAAATTATTTAATAGAATCAACTCTTAATTATATTAGAAAGTGAATGCCTGATATGGTGGGGGTTCGAGGGAGTCTGACACAGTACATAAGAAAAGCTGTGATTAGCAATTCCGTCATCTGTTCTACCTTGACACATGGAAATACTGCCACTAAACCTACTCACACACAAAAAAAATTCATCAAAAGGTGACTATGTAAATGACTTCAAATGGCCTGAGATACCTAACATACATAGTTCAACGTCTAGCACAGAGAACAAACGCAAACAGAAGTTCCCTACAGGGTGCCTGGCTGGCTCAGTCACTGCAGCATGCAACTCTTGATCTCGAGGTTGTGGGTTTGAGCCCCACACTGGGTGTGGAGATTACTTAAAAATAAAATCTTAAAAAAAAAAAGTTCCCTACAAAGAAATAGTTTCATTTTTTAGTTGACTTTGACTCACTTTTCTTCTTCATGCTGCTCTTGTTTGGATGCCCATCCAGTGCCATCTTTAGGTACAATGTTCACATTAGGGTCATTGCCTTTGTTTTCTGCTTTGAGACTTGGGAGGTTAGCAGGTGGAGGCATACGCCGTGAAATACCAACTTTTCCAAGACTCTGTAATCCATGTCGAGCTGCAACTAAAGATCAATAACATCAACTTTCTTTGAACATCTATTTTATTGCTCAATTTATTCTTAAAACAATATAGAAAGACAACAGGTGTCAATGGAATCTTGAACTATTATTTCCTTTTATCTTAAAATAAGAATTTTAAAACTAAGCCACACACCTGCAACAATAATCCAATATAGAAATTATATTAACCTATCAAGCCACTGAAAAGATGACTTAAACATTCTAACAATCCTATATACTATGAAAAGGAAAACACAGGCGATTAAGTGGTTTTGTAATCTTTAAAGAAATCTATTTTAAACTCAAAATTTAGTATATTAGAGAATAAATACGTGAACTTTACATTCATAATGAACACTGCTAATATACCATACATGGTCCAGGTTTCACCTTTCACTATAAATAGTGGGCCCAAGGTATCAAAAAAAAAACAAAACATCCCAGGACTCTCTTCCATAACTAGAAGCAGGAGTAAGTACCCACTACTGTATATTCCTATGCCTACCAATCTCATTGACCAAGTCTCCGTTTGGAGCCACATAGTTCTACTTTCTGCTGACAACAAACAGGAAAAAAGAGACATATTTTAAAACATTTATCAATTTTTAGGGCCCCTGAAAATGGTGGCTCAGTTGGTTAAGCATCTGCCTCTATGCCTTCATCTCAGGTCACGATCCTGGAGTCTCCAGATGGAGCCCCACAGGCTCTGCGCTCAGCAGGGAGCCTGCTTCTCCCTCTCCTCTGTGCCCCTCCCGGCTCATGCTCCTGCTAGCTCTCTCTCTAATAAAATCCTTTTAAAAAAATTATAAACTTTCTACTGTAAGACATTTAATTCATCCCCTGAAAAATGAGTACACACATAAAAGGCTCAATGTACATAGGGTTGCATAAATATGGGTTTATCCTAGCTCCTAATAGCAATAGCTCCAGAGTACCAATCATAGCAATAAAACAAAACCATGAAAATCATAAAAATATGCCACTTGATTTTACTCACCTGTGGTTTTCTGAGTTTCTAAAGATTTACCCTTGTAAGTATTAAATAAACTGAGTGTTGCATACTTTTTCCCATCCTTTGCTTTTGTGCTCTGGCCTGACTTCTCCGACATTTCGGTGGAAACTCATCGAGTCCAAACCCTCCTGTCACACCCCTTCAAACCTTTAAGACACACATAAGAAAGACAAATGAGGAAAATTTTAGCATAAAGAAACTCTCAGTAGGGGCGCCTGGGTGGCTCCATTGGTTGAGTGTCTGCCTTTGACTCAGGTCATGATACCAGGGTCCTGGGACTGAGTTCCATGTCAGGATCCCTTGCTCAGTAGAGAGTCTGCCTCTCCCTCTCCCTGTCCCCCCCTGCTCGTGCTCGCTCTCTCAAATAAATAAAATCTTAAAAAAAAAAAAAAAAACTCTCAGTAAATTCAAATGTCCCCCAAAATTCTGAAAAATAAAAAGTGATGAAATCCATCTTCGGTAACTCGTATCAATAATAATGTCATACTTGTTTAATACTGTCAAATTTGAAGAACGAACACACAACAAAATCAATCAAACTAAATTGCCCTGCGTTCAGTGAACATATTAGTTACTTATGGTTTGTAACTGCTTAACTGTTATCACAGAGAATAAGAATTTTAATCCAGAGGCGCCTGGCTGGCTCAGTCAGTAGAGCATGCTACCCTTGATCTGCTCAAAATTGTGTGTTCAAGCCCCACACTGCCTGTGGAGTCTACTTAAAAAAAAAAAAAAGGAATTTTAACCCATACTGAAACGAATAGGTCAAATACAGTAAATCTATGGAGACTGTCTATTTAACAAATACTATTCAATTTAACAGGCTTGAGATAACAGGCATCAATCAGTTTCTGCATATGGAATGCAAATATGATAGGAGGATTAACATCATTCCTCCATTAATTATATGCTTCTGTTTTCAGGCAGTATATGCTTTCATATGCTTATAAGTCACTCTTGTTTTTATGTTTTACAGTACTACTATACCAGGAAAAAATATAAATCAAGTACACATAACTGTAATATAAATGAGTCAAATGATAATTCCATCAAAAGACAAGGACAGGGGTGCCTGGGTGGCTCAGCTGGTTGAACGGCTACCTTCGGCTCGGGTCAGGATCCCAGGGTCCTGGGATCGAGCCCCACGGTGGGGCTCAATGCTCAGTGGAGAGCCTGCTTCTCCTTCTCCCTCTGCCTGCCTCTCTGCCTACTTGTGCTCTCTCTCTGTCAAATAAATAAATAAAATCTTAAAAAAAAAAAGACAAGGACAAACTATCCCTTAATGTACCTAACCGAACTGCTATAAAAGAATATGCATTTTTAGGGCGCCTGGGTGGCTCAGTCATTAAGCGTCTGCCTTCGGCTCAGGTCATGATCCCGGGATCCTGGGATCGAGTCCCACATCAGGCTCCCTGCTCTGCAGGAAGCCTGCTTCTCCCTCTCCCACTCCCTCTGCTTGTGTTTCTGCTCTCGCTATGTCTCTGTCAAATAAATAAATAAAATCTTTAAAAAAAAATAATATGCATTTTTAAAAACAAAGAATTTGTGGGGCGCCTGGGTGGCTCAGTCCTTAAGCGTCTGCCTTCGGCTCAGGTCGTGATCCCAGGGTCCTGGGATGGAGCCCTGCATTGGGCTCCCTGCTCTGCAAGAAGCCTGCTTCTCCCTCTTCTACTCCCCCTGCCTGTGTTCCCTCTCTCGCTGTGTCTCTCTCTGTCAAATAAATAAATAAAATCTTAAAAAAAAAAAGTTTGTAGCCATAAGCAGTAAGACTACAGAAATCAGAAAAACCAATTCCACTATAATGGTTTTGCCAGTTAGTGTGAGCACTTTTAGTTTAAAGTACAACTTATACTAGCAATTAAAAGTATGAAATCCTTAGGAGTACATCCGACAAAAAATGTGCAAGATTAGTATATTAAAAACCATAGAACATTAAAGACCTAGATACATGATGCTATGCCCTGTGCGTGGGTCAAAAGACCCAATATGTAAGATTGTGATTCCTTGCCAAATTGATCTATAGATTCAAATCAATTCCAAACAAAATCACAGAAGGAATTTCTGGGGGAGAGGGTGGTAGAATTTTCAAACTGGTTCTAAAATTTATTAAAAAATAGACAGGACCTAGAATAACCAAAAGAACTTTAAAAATAATAAAGTTCGGGGTATCCGGGTGGCTCAGTTGGTTAACTGTCTGCCTTTGGCTCAGGTCATGATCCCAGGGTCTTGGGATCAGGGATCGAGCCCGGAGTTGGACTCCCTGCTCAGGAGGGAGCCTGCTTCTCTCTCTTCTCCCCGCCCCCTGCTCTCTCTCACTATTTTTTCTTTAAAGATTTTATTTATTTATTTGAGAGAGAGAGAATGAGAGATAGAGAGCACGAGAGGGAAGAAGGTCAGAGGGAGAAGCAGACTCCCCGCTGAGCAGGGAGCCCGATGTGGGACTCGATCCCGGGACTCCAGGATTATGACCTGAGCCGAAGGCAGTCGCTTAACCAACTGAGCCACCCAGGCGCCCTGCTCTCTCTCACTATTTCTGTTGCTATCTCTGTCTTTCTCTGTCAAATAAACAAAATCTTAAAAAATTAAATTAAAAAGAATAAAGCTGGAGGACCAAGGTCACCTGATTTCATGATCTGTTAAGCAGCCATGAACACCGTGTGGTATTGGCCTAAAAAAAGACTGATCAATGAAACATAATAGAGTATAGAAATACAAATATATACAGGCATCTGATTTTTACAAATGCAAAGAAAATTCAGTGAATAAGGGACAGTTTTCTTAACAAATGGTGCTGAAGCAATTAGGCATATATAACATAAAAAAATGAATTCTGATTCATAACTTCTACCATATACAAAACAACTCAAAATGGACTATAGCAAAGGGTACAAACTTGAAATTAGAAGACGTGTATGTTCTGGAGATCTAATGCACAGCATTATGATTAGAGTCAAAATACTCTCTTGTATACATCAAAGATGATGAGACAAGATCTTAAATGTTCTCACTACACACAAAAAATAACTGATGTGATGGGAGTATCGGCTAATGTTACAGCAGTAATTATTCTGCAATATGTAAGTGCATGAAATCAACATGTATACCTCAAACTTACACAATGCTATATGTTAGTCATATCTCAATTTTGTTTTAAGAAGGAGCATAGACAAAATGTAAAAACTAGAGAAAAGGAGAAAATCTTTGCAACCTTGGGTTAAATAAAGAATTCTTTGACAGCACAGTAGAATCTGCTCTCAGGGGTCTTACTTTCTAATGTGGAGATTCAAAATATAGGTAAATAGGATTATTTCAGATGGTGACATATGCTATGAATGAAACTAAACAGGACAATATGAGGAAAAAAAGTGTAATAATTTTAGATTAGTTGATCACTAAAGGCCTCTCTAAGGGAAAGGCTTCTGATTTGGATCTATTGGGGGAAGGAGTCAGCTTCAAGGCTGACTTGAAGCAAGGCTGACGAAAAAGCAAATGCAAAGGCCCTAAAGTCCTGACATGCTTATCATGTTCAAAAACATAAAAGCTAGTGAAGTCGAAGTTAGTAAGAAAGGGAGAGTTGAAAGGGAAAGAAAAGGTTGGATGAGAAGGCCTATTAGAATTTTAAATTTTATCTTTAAAGCAATGCGATTCTGAGCATTCATTTTGAGCAGAGACATGACTTTGGTTTTTAAAAACAACCTGGCTACAATGTAGAGAAGGGACTGTAGGGGGCCCAAAGGTGGAACATGGAAACATCATAGACTACAGAAGCCTAGGCACAACATGATGTAGCTGTGGTTGAAAAATAGAGACTAGGTAGAGGAGGCCAGGAAAGAGGAAACAAGGACAATTTTGGTCTTGAGCTTGAAAAGCAAGACATGAAGTAAGTGAGGAAGTCTAGATTTAGGGACGATGGGGCAGAAGGCGAGGCAAGAGTTCTGTCTTAAACATGTTTAGTTTGAGATCTTTATAAAAACAAGCAGAGATTTGTACAGAAAGATGCTCAAGACAATGTTAAAAAGTATGTATGATTTTTAAATAATATATGTTAAGTACTGAAAAATACAATATATATGCCAAGTATGAAAGTCTACAAAACCATATTAGAAATTAGCTGCAGCAGCTATACACCTGATTGTAAGCAACTTGACTCTCTCTGTTATACATACTGCAATATCTAAACAGTAAATGCACTTTGGTCTTGTAACAGAAAAGAAAAAAATTGCAAATGTTTTTTTTTTTTTTTAAAATTTTGGGATAGTTTCTTTTTTTTTTTAGTTTTTTTTTTTTTTTTTATTCATGAGAGACAGAGGAGGAGAGAGAGAGAGGGAGAGAGAGAGAGGGAGAAGCAGAGGGAGAAGCAGGCTCCCAAGGAGGAGGGAGCCCGATGTGGGACTCGATCCCAGGACCCCGGGATCATGACCTGAGCCGAAGGCAGACGCTCAACCATCTGAGCCACCCAGGCGCCCAAAAATTGCAAATGTTTTTAAGAGCAATGACTTGAAAAGGAAAAAAAATTAGTTTCAAGACCAGAAGATGAAAAAATGCGAATGATTAAAATAATTTAAAAATCTATCCTCAATGGTGTAACACATTATCTAAAATATGCAAGAATAATAACAAAGACTATAGGTAAACAAAAAGTAGTTGATGGGTGTGGGTTCATCTGACTTCTTACCTGCCTTGTGGTTTATGCAAATAAAAATGGGAGAAAATAACAAAAAGATGCATATAACTACTGTGTGTTAAGTGATATTCATCGAGCATAACACAACTGTCATTAATGCTCCTTACACCATCAAAGGTACTTGCAAGTATGGTAACATCTCTTCCTTTTGAGCACTGGCATAAGAACCTAACTCACATCCGTAAGATTCCAAGGGATAACATACCTTCTGTGTGTTTGTCCTTAGATACTAAAACCTTAAATAATGAAACCAATGTCCTCTTAAAGCCTGCTGGAGGATTTAGTAAATTCTCTGAAATACAATTTCCCAAAGCAATCCTCTACAGGTTACACAGAAATAAACCTGGTATTGCCTCCTCACTGCTACAATGACAAATATTCATTCAACAAGATACAACAAACGTGTTGAGAATAAGCTGCCAAACCCTATCTTAGATGTTAAGATCTATAATGGAAAGATAGATGGGGCCCCTGCCTTCATGGAAGTTTTAACAATAAGTAAATAAAAATACAAGAATAAAAAAAACTCAGCTGGGTAAAGGGACAGCAAAGAGGGGAAAGAGATTGGATACAATGGCAAAGGTCTGAAAGATCTCTCTGAAAAGATGACACGAGGGAAGAAAAATCAATCAGTAGTTCTCAACAACAGGCTGCAGACTTATCCCGGAAGGTTTTTAAAGATACTATAGTCCCTGTGCCAGACCAATTAAATCAGAATTTCTCAGACTGGGTCTGGCTCCTCAGGTGTCTCTTAAGTACAGGCATTACCTCATTTTATTGTGCTTTGCAGATACGGTGTTTTTTACAAATGGAAGGTCTGGGGCAACCCTGCATCAAATGAGCGAGTCTGTCAGCACTATTTTTCCCACAGCATTTGCTTACTTCACGTCTGTATCACATTTTGGTAATTCCCATATTTCGAACTTTTTCATTATTATTTTATTTGTTATTGGTGATCTGTGATCAGTGATCCCTGAGGTTACTTTTATCCTTGTTTTGGGGCACCACAAACTAAGACAGTGAACTTAACTGATAAATGTTGGGTGTGTTCTGACCGCCCACCAACCAGCTGTTCCCCGGAACACAATATTGAAATTAGGCCAATTAATAACCCTACAAGGGTCTGTGTTAAAGTGAAAGGAAAATTCTCATGTCTCTCCACTTTAAATTAAAAGCTAGAAATGATTAAGTTCAGTGAGAAAGGGATAGGCCAAAAGCTAGGCCCCTGGCACCAAAGTTAGCCAAGTTGTAAATTCAAAAGAAAAGTTGTTTTTTTTTTTTTAAAGACTTTATTTATTTATTTGACAGAGAGAGACACAGAGAGAGGGAACACAAGCAGGGGGAGTGGGAGAGGGAGAAGCAGGCCTCCCGCTGAGCAGGGAGCCCCATACGGGGCCTGATCCCAGGCTAACCCTGGGATCATGACCTGAGCCGAAGGCAGACGCTAACAACTGAGCCACCCAGGTGCCCCGAAATAAAAGTTGTTAAATAAAGTCAAAAGTGCTACTCCAGTGGACACAGGAATGAAAGTGCAACACCTTTACCACTGACATGGAGAAAAGTTTCAGTGATTCCGATCAAACAGCCACGTTCCCTTAGGCCAAAACCCAATCCTGAGTGAGGCCCTAACTCTATTCAATTCTATGAAGACTGAGAGAGGTGAGGAAACTAAAGAGAAACTTGAAACTGGAAGAGGTTGGTTAATGAGGTTAAAGGAGAGAAGCCAACTTTGTAACATACAAGTGCAAGCTGAAGCAAGTGCTGATGTAGAAGCTGCAACAAATAATCCGGTCAGTAACCATCAACATGGAAGCAAAATCTTACACTGCAAAAAGATTACAATTCTGAAAGCTAGGATGATGGCTAGCATTTTTAGCAATAAAGTAAATTTTAATTAAGGCATATACATTGCTGGGGCACCTGGGTGGCTCAGTCAGTTAAGCATCGGACTCTTGGTTTCAGCTCAGGTCATGATCTCAGGGTCCTAGGATCAAGCCCCATGCTGGGCTCCAAGCTCAGGGTGGACTCTGCTTGAGATTCTCTCTCTCCCTCCCTGTCTGCCACTCCTGCTCATGCTGTCTCTCTCTCTCTTTAAAATAATTAAGTAAAATCTTAAAAAAAAAACATATACAAAAGATATTAAAAAACATAATGCTATTGCACAATTAATACACTACAATATAGCACAAACATACTTTTCATATGCACTGGGAAACCAAAAAAATTTCATTCCATTGCCTTTATTGAAATATTTGCTTTATTACACTGGTTTGGAACTGAACCCTCAATATCTCCAATGTATGCCACTATAACCATAGTTGAGAACCACTGGGGGGGGACCCAATATTGATCTGGGATAAAAGGGTTCAGGTGTAAAGGTCATGGGGAGAGGCAGGAGAGGAAGTCAGAGTAGGCAGAAGTCTAGTAGGCTAGGCTAAGGAGTACTGCCCAGTTTATTCTAAATGCCATGAAGGGCCACTGAAGAAAATTAATTAAAAAAATCTCAGTTGCTGAAGAAAGGTATGGCTGCAGGGGCGCCTGAGTGGCTCAGGTGGTTAGGCGACTGCCTTCGGCTCAGGTCATGATCCTGGAGTCCCGGGATCGAGTCCCGCATTGGGCTCCCTGCTCGGCGGGGAGTCTGCTTCTCCCTCTGACCCTCCCCCCCTCATGCTCTATCTCATTCTCTCTCTCAAATAAATAAATAAAATCTTTTAAAAAAAAAAAGGTATGGCTGCATTCTGCAGATCCACATCTTAAGTAATAAAATGGTACAATTTACACAATTAGTAATTTAAAAATCCTTGATAAGCTCAACAGGGGCATTTCTTTTCAACTTGTCAGATTCTGATTTCAAAAAATGTACCGGCACAGTCACAGAAGAACAAAGGATCTCTATCCTCTACTTGTATCACTTTTAATTTTAAAAAGCTTTTTGGGGGCGCATGGGTTGCTCAGTCAGTTAAGCATCTGCCTTCTGCTCAGGTCATGATCGCAGGGTGCTGGGATCCAGGAAGCGTGCTTCTCCCTCTCCCTCTGCCGTTCCCCCTGCTGTGCTCTCTGTCAAATAAGTATTAAAAAAAAAAAAAAAGCTTGGGGCACCTGGGTGGCTCAGTCGGTTAAGCATCTGCCCTCAGCTCAGGTCATGATCCCAGGGTCCTGGGATCAAACCCCGCATTGGGCTCTCTGCTCAGCAGGGAGCCTGCTTCTCCCTCTGCCCGCTGGTGCTCTCTTTCTCTGTCAAATAAATAAATAAAATCTTTTTTTTTAAAGCTTTTTGTTATTTGCATGCTATTAAGAATATATATTTTTTTACATTACTGTCCTGCTTACTATGTACCTAAAAATCTGAATCATTAGGGTCTGAAGGTCAGTCTACAAAAAGAGCCTACTGAATAATAAATACACCCCCTTTAAGGGAAGAGAAAGTAATCATATTTCTGTGACCCTGAGCAATGACAGTAAGAAACTAGCATTCTTCGTAGAAATTTGATATACCAAAACATGAGCATCTGCATTTTCCAGATTTGAGCAATGAATATATGTTACCTTGTAACAATTTTTTTTTGGGCGGGGGAGTGTTAAGATGAAAGAAGAAATCAAGAAGGAAAAAAGGCAGTATTTTAAAAGCAAACAATTTCCAAAAGGTCTAGGGGAAATTTGGAAGACAGCGGTTTGTCATAATATAAATATCAACCTTTCAAAATGAAAGGATGACACTCAACAGTGGTTACAAAAGGATGGTTTTCATGAAGGACAGCTATCATAGATTAAAAATTTTTTAAAAATCTGTAAAGGGTTTCCACATCAAGACAAAATAAACTATGATCTCTAAAATTCCTTCAGTCTCAAAAATTGTAAGATTCTATGGTTACTCACCATTACAAAAGTATTTAAAAATACTCAATATGAAAAACATTATTTTTAGTGATATTTAAAATCTAGTATCTCTGAAAAAAAAAGAACACACTTTCACAAATTGCCAATCTGCTCAATTCAATAAATGACAATTATCTTTCTGGCCACCATGGGTTTCTAAGTATCCAAGCTCTGTTTACCTTTCTTTCCTCATTAATCTTATGTGAGAATTTAGTTCTTCTGGAAAATGAAATACAATGTCCCGGGGCGCCCGGGCGGCTCAGTCATTGAGCGTCTGCCTTCGGCTCAGGTCATGATCCCAGGGTCCTGGGATCGGGCCCCACATCAGGTTCCCTGCTCTGCGGGAGGCCTGCTTCTCCCTCTCCCACTCCCCCTGCTTGTGTTCCCTCTCTCGCTGTGTCTCTGTCAGAAAATAAATAAAATCTTAAAAAAAAAAAGAAATACAATGTCCCACTGATTTAAATAGTAAACATTAAAAAGAACCTGCAACCAGATGAGCATACTATATGCACTGAACAAATAAAGCATCTCTAGTAAGTAATAAGTAATAGTCAAGTATCAATACGAATATAAAAAGCAAACAGATTCTGTGTAAACCATATTCTTTGGTTTCTGTGACTCTCTGACAGCTTTTTTTCTATCCCTCTACCTAAACGTTAACGTGCTTTTGCCATCTCTCTTTACCAGCTCCCTCTATGTGCTTTCTTCCTTGGCCATCTCATCTATTGTTCACTAAGGATAATTCTCAAAACTTTCCTTCAAACTACAATCTTTAGACATACATTTTTAATTGTCTATAGTACAAAATGTCTCCACTGAAATCTCTGGATAGAACTACAAACTCAAAATGTTTGATTCCCCTACTGGCTCATACAAATGTTTATCCAGCGCCTACTATATTATCAGGCACTCCTAGGAACAAATGAAAAAGACATGCTGTCCTCATCAACTGAGTGGAGATAACAGGAAATGTGAGAAGGCTGGAAAAGGTTCGCAAAGAACTGGGAGGAAAGAGACAACCAGGCAAACGAGGCATTGACAATCAGTGCTGACACCCCAGTAAAAGCTGGAGACCAGTGATATAAAGTATTCCCAAGGCTGTCCAGTTTGAAGACTCTCATTAATGCCCAGCAGCACAATCAGGAGTGGGGAGTGGTGGGAAGCACACAGCAGCTGGAATGATAAGGAATTAGGCTGTGCCATACATGTGTAAAGAAAAGCAAGGCAAAAGAAGATATTGCCAGGAAAATGGTTAGAATAACATTTCATGGAAGTCTAAGCCAGAGAGTAAAGCAGGAGAAGGTGGAAGAGAACAAGGAAGACAGCAGAAGGAACTGCCAATTTTAATATGATTGTATAAAAGCTCCACCAATAGCAATTATTAAATGCTTACTGAGTCAAGCTTACTATGGATTGCTTTGTTCATTTAATAAAAACAACAGAGGGGCGCCTGGGTGGCTCACTCAGTTAAGTGTCTGCCTTAGGCTCAGGTCATGATCTCAGGGTCCTGGGATCGAGCCCCGCACTGCATTGAGCTCCCTGCTCAGCAGGGAGTCTGCTTCTCCCTCTCCTCCCCACTCGTGCTGTCGCTATCTCTTTCTCTCCCTGCTTGTGTTCTCTCACTCTCGCTCTCTCTCAAATAAATAAATAAATAAAAATCGTTAAAAAAATAAATAAAATAAATAGAAACAACAGGAGAAAATGTACTATCTGAGTGAGAAAACTGGAGGCACAGGAGCTTGCGATTTGAAGTGAAGGTTTCAGGTGATGAGAGGGGTTTAGAACATCAGACATTAAAAGTCAAGCACACATTGTATATGTGACTGAGTGTGCATAGATACACATACCCACAAAGAGTGATAAATATGGTAAACTACTAACAATCAGGGAATAGGGATGAAGGAATACAAGAATTTTTCATACTATTCTTATAATTTTTCTGTGAGATTAAGATTATTCCAAAAGAAAAAGTTTAAAATGGGCGCCTAGCTGGCGCATGTGACTCTTGGTCTTGGGGTCATGAGTTTGAGCCCTGCAGTGGCCGTGGAGCCTACTTAAAATAAAAATTAAAAAAAAAGTTATAAACAAAAAGCTCACCTGCTTTCCCAAACACGTTCTTCTCCCCAACTTCACCATAACCACCTTTCCTGACCTCTAGATTTTTTTAAAATTTATTTAAGTAATCTCTACAGCCAACATGGGGCTTGAATTCATTACCCCTAAGATCAAGAGTTGCATGCTCTTCCGACTGGAGCCAGCCAGGCACCCCTCTCTGACCTCTAGATTTAAAACCTTGAATGATGCTCCATATTTATGTCTCCCACTTCTAACACGAAGAGGGATGTAAGTTCTATACGCTCTAATGTAGTGATGTCTCTTGAAACCATTTAAAAAAAATCTGAACTCTATAATGTAAAAATATCAGCTTGGGAATAAGAGTTCAAAGCCCAAGTCACCAAAATTTACCAATGAAGAAACAACTTTAGACAAGTAAAAATAACTTGCCCCAAACTCATATAGCCATGAAGAGATACGGCCAAGATTAAATCCAGACTTGATGGCAAAGCCAGTGCCCAGATAACCTCACCATAGGAAAATCAGAATTTAATTTTCATTATAAAAGAGATAAACATCAAATCTTTAAAATGTAATAATAAACGTGATTTTAGGCTAAGAGGTTCTAAGATTCAAGTTTTTATTTTCAAAACTTACTGTATTACAATACAGAATAAAATATCAAGAATAAAAAATTATAGTGACAAAATACAGGAAAAATGTATTCCATCTGTTGTAGAAATATGTAGAAATGGAAAAAATCTAAGACTCAATGCACTAAAGACTGTTAAAAAAAAAGGGGGGGTAGCTATGTACAGAATTGTTTCCCCTCTCAAAATTCATATGTTGAAGTCCTAACTCCCAACTTGACAGATGGTATTTGGAGATAGGTCCTTTGGGAGATAATTAGGTTTAGCTGAGGTAATAAGGGTGGGGCCTCATAATGGGGTTAGTGCTCTTTTAAGAGAAGACACCACAGGTCTCTCCCAACCACACAAAGACACACAGCTAGCAAGCCAGGAAGACCTCACCAGAACCTGATTATGTGGGCACCCTGATCTTGGTTTTCCAGCCTCCAGAGCTGTGATAAATTCATGTTAAGCCACCTAGTCTATGGTAGGTTTTTTTTTTTTTTAAGATTTTTATTGATTTATTTGAGAGAGAGAAGGAGCCAGGGTGAGGGGGAGAGGGAAAAGCAGACACCCTGCTGAGGAGGGAGCCCACTCATGCATGACCTGAGCTGAAGTCAGACACTCAACCAACTGAGCCACCCAGGTGCCCCTATGGTATTTTCTCATGGCAGCTGGAGTTGGTTAAGGACGGGGAGACTGATGAGTTAACTTCAGAAAACATTTAGTCTATCAAATTTTAAACTAAATTTTCCATTTAAAATGAAAAGGTCTTGCTTTGGGTAAGAGACTGAACTGGTCAACTTCTAAGTTCATTTCGATCTCCAATTGTTATAATCAGTATTTCTAAAGTTAGAGTGACATCAAATATTTTTTAAGATCACATTTGCTGCTGTAATAGAAAAGCTAAGAATACCACCATATGTTGAGTGCCTCTACTACAAATAGCACTACAGCAAAAGCATTAAAAATTGTCATTTTTAAAAACAAAGTGTAATATAAATAAATCTGTTGGAATTCTAATCAGAATGGAAGAAGGGCTCAGGCTGTTCTTAGAAACTGAAACATGTGAATTAAGTTTCTGGGGCAGAATGCCTTAACAATCAGAACAAGAAACGTAGTTATCAAACCTTCTGTACCATAAATTACTGTTCTAGCAAAGTAACAAACCTGTGTATCTACCATTTACTAGATGAGGTGATTGCCACATTATTCTTTTTGACAACTTACAGTATTTTTAAACTGTTCGTATCACACCATTACTTTTCTTCAAACTGATTTAAATACCAGCTCTAACATTTGTAGCTAGGTGTTTTTATAGCATAATTGTGGCATATGCATATTATGGCATAAGCACGTCCCTAGTCATTAAATATAATTCTGAATTTTTATTTCCTCATCTGTGGGCTCTATCTTCTAGTCTATTATGAGATTTAATTAACAAAGTGTATAAAACTCTTAAAACAGTGTCTGCATTTAATAAAAGCTTAACAAATGGTAATAATGTTTTCAAAACTTAAATATTACAAATAAAAACCAAAGCATAAAAGTTTCTTCATTAACTTTTTTGCAAGGCAAGTATGTTAGATGTGACAGGAGGAAAACAGAAGCATTCTCTTTCAAGACGCTCAATTGACATTATGAACTCTCCTAAAACTTTCACATAACTAATCTGCTGCCTTTAAGGGTTGTGATTTCAAGTTTAAATTTGTAAGTGTAGAGAACTGGTTAGCATCCCTCTCTGCCAAGCAACTGGCTCTGTTCCTCTATCATTAAAATGTCTTAATATTTAAATAAAATATTTAAAATAAAATATTTAAAATATAAAATAAAATATTTAAAATAAAAATACTCCAATTATGAGTGCTTTAATGTGAATGGAATGGTCAATTGATTATAGGAAGCTCCTTTTTAAAATGTACTATTTCTCAATGGTTCATCTTCAACATACGTGGCTTAATTTCCTTCACTTATATAAAAGTACTCATGCTGAACTGATTTAAAAAAAAAAAAGTCTGTCTTGAGACATGTAAGCTACCCATCTCTCTTTTTGCTACTTTCTACTTTCATTCTCGCCATGTTTCCAGTTTGTCATATATAAAACAATATTTGTTATGTTGTTTATTATTACTTTTTTTTTTCTTTTAGTAATCTCTATACCCAACATGAGGCTCCAACTCACGACCCTGAGATCAAGAGTTGCATGCTCTTCTGACTGAACCAGCCAGGCACCCTATTCCTGACTTTTTAATCCTTATTCAACAGTTCTTTCTCTGCCTCCAAAATGTGAGATATTTCATCTTTCTACATTCTGTATCCTAATTTTGATGCGAGTTACATGAATCTACACATATTAAAACTCATAGAATTGTACACCAAAAGCTCCAATTTTTCTTTATCTAAATTTCAAAAACTATACAGAAATATAACCAATCTCTACTTCTTTCAAAAGCCTCATTCAATAACACCTTTCTATCTGTTCCATTTTCCTGACCTCCAGAAGTTAATTCTATACCTCTTATGTTGTGCTTCTTTAGTTAAGATCTACATATATGGTCTGTTTCCTAGTTACCAGAAATACTGAATAAGCTACAATATTCATCTTTAAAATGCATTGGATAGGGACGCCTGGGTGGCACAGTTGGTTAAGCCTCTGATTCTTGGTTTCAGCTCAGGTTGTAATCTCTAGGGTGGTTGAGATGGAGCCCTGTATTGGGCTCCGCACTCAGCCCAGAGTCTACTTGAGATTCTCTCTCGCTCTGCCCCTTCTGCTTGTGCGTGCCTGCTCGCTCACTCTCTCTCTCTCTGAAATAAACAAATCTTTAAAATAAAATACACTGGATAAAGTCAGTGTGTACTTGCCCAACTACTTAACCCACTTTAGTAAAAAGTACTAAGCTTTGTTCCTTGGTGACCATTTCTCCAGTCTCCCAACTGTTTTTGGTTTTGTTCTAAATTATCCTTAATATATCTCTTTGGGAGTCTTTGAGAGGCGCTCCACAGGGCCTTTGTGCAAATAGAAAAACATACCCTTCTGGGAAGATACAGGTAATCCTCTGGGTGAGGTGCTGATGCACTGGGGAAAAGGGGGGAAATGAAGGCACAATTACCCCCTGGGAGGCCTAGCCAGAGAATAGGACTCTCTGCAAGCAGAGCATGGAGTAGGTTTCAGTCCTTGTTGCCTCCTTCACCCCCACACATTTGTGCAATATACAAACTGTACAGTCATACACAGCAGCCCTACACTTTCAGATTATTCATTAGTAAAGAGGAAAGGATGATCAAGTATTAACGTCTCTAGCCACCCATACTCCAATCACACGTGCATCCATCTCTTATCTTGTAAACTCAAGATTTATTTGGAGGGGATCTTCCAACATCATAGAGAACCACCCTCACTTTGTCTTTAACTTTCTACTTTTCATAGTTCTCTTTTCTGTTTTAAATATGGTCAAGGCTCATGTAATATCAAAGAATATTAAATTCAAAACATACACAGAAACATATTTAATGTGATCTTTGCAACAATCCTGAGATAGGGGAAATGGGTATTTTCCTTATTTCACAGATGAATAAACAGATTTCCCCTGCTATCGGAAAGCAAAGTATTCCTCTGAAACCTTTTGTAAGCTGAAATGGTTACAGCAAAGAAACAATTACCATTAATTTATATGGAAAACTTTTTGTGCTGTCCCCAGACCCAAGAAATAACCTCTCTTAGGCTTTTCTGACACCTTAGGACACGTCTTGCTAACAAAATCACAAAATAGATCATGATAAAGCACAAACTAGATGCTGAGTGTAGTTCCAGGGGAAGGAGCTTGGTGGCACAACTCTTGCTGCTCAGGGTGCGCCCTGCCTCTATAATGGCTGACTGCTAAATTTCCGTTTTGCCTTTTTCCGTAAAAACAAAAATCGTCTTCAGAATTTTTAGTTAGAAAAAGCAAATAATAATGTACGTCCTTCATAAAAACAAAGTGGGGTAGTGCGAACCTTCAAAAAGCAGGGAATACCTGTATCTAAAATTTGAAGAAGCCATGTCATTTACCCCCAAAGTTAACAGTAGGCACAAAAGACAAAACTTAGGTGACAAAAGGTTTAAACCTAGGTTTTTACACTCGTAGTCCAGGGCTCATACTGAGTATTCAAGTCACCTAAAAATCAAGAAGTCTCACTACTTATTCCTCCCTGCTTAACCTTCCACCCTTATTACTTGACCTAAATTCTTTTAGGGTCACCAAGGATCTCTCAGCCAAATCCAAAGGCCACTTCTCTTACATCTTTCTGAACTCTGCTACATTTGGTGTAATACTCCTATTTTTTAGATTATTCTCTTCCATCCTGATTTCTGTAGTTGACTTCCTTCTTCACTTATTCATTGTTGCTCTCCTTCTCTTGCCATAAATTGTCTAAGATATCCTGCTAAATTTCTGTCTAAACAAATACCTTCACTTTGCAGTTTATCATGGAAATGGTTGCCCCGAGTATGTAGGTAAGGCTCTACATTACAGCTCATCTCCTGCAATGCTGCCATTGCCTGTGATGAATCTATTCCATTCCAGGCTTCCATCACTTCTGGCCTTCATCAATTCCAACTGTTGCCTGATCCTATCTAGCATTCATTTCTCATAGCATTTATGTCCTAAAGCGTGAAATACAAAAGACTACTGATGACATATTAGATGATTTTAAGTGGTCCATAGAAGCATATTTAAAATTATGTTTATTCTGAAACACACTGAAGGAAAAAAACCGTAACAGCAAATAATTATGTATGTTTTCTTTGAAATTCACTTAATTAAAAGACGGTAAGTTGAATTAAAGAAAAAATATTAAGACAAATGATTTGAAGATTTAAAAAGTCATGACTTGTCCTAAGTTTGGGCAATACTGGCCACTGGGAAGTCCATGTAGGGTGGAACTTAAGCACTACAGTTAGGCTCTGGGTCAATGATTCGAATCCCATATACTAGCTAAGTAAATCTAGAAGAATTACCTAAACCTCTTTAAATCCCAGTTTTCTAGCTGTGTAACAGGGATAAAATAATCCACCGTCTAGGTGTATTGTATAGACCGAAAAAGATAAGCCACAAAATTATCTTTGCTCAGTGCCTGGCATGGAAAGTGGTCAACAAATATTAATAATTGCAATTATTCATGCCCTCTCTTGGCCATCATGCCCTCACTTGTAATCAATTAGTCACGTGATCTAGACTATAGACAATTTTCATTTATGGATTTTCTGCCCCAAACTTCCCTTATCTGCTTTTATGTCTTTATTTTTATCTTCTGGTATAAATCCAAAGATCACATGATAACTTTTAACATTCATCTTTAAAACTGTAAGCATCTTGGCAATGGGAACCAAAAGCCATACATATTCCTGATTCACTAGGCCTTATGAAATTAAAAGAATCTTTAATATCTGTTGAATAAATCTAAGAATTAGAAAGGAAAATCTGCTGCAAATAAATCTCACAATGGATAGTACATAAACACAAACTGTCTGAAAGCATCTGATACTATTCTAATGTGTAAATAAGGGGGAGGGGGATGACAAGGTATTCCTTTGCTCCACTAAGATATCCGTCAGTTTAATCTTAGCTGTGGGTCTCTTCTGTTTCCCACTCTCATACATTCAATAATAAAATCTAGGTATATACCAACCACTGTATAAGGTGATGAAGATCTGGAAACAATTTAGTAAAGGAAAACAGACTAGTACTGGAACACAGATAAAAAGAAAATTACTAGATAATATAGTATGTAAGTAATATCCAAGTGTTTTTTATACTGTATGTGCTCCACAAATCCTTATACTGTATGTGCTCCACAAATCCTGACTATACCCCATCCTCCTCCAACGTAGAGCACCTAGCAGCACCACACAGGGCTGACATTACATCACATTAACAGTAATAACCTAACTGCTACCTTGTTTTCAGGTATATGCTAACCATATATAAGTTTTTGTCTACCATCCAGACCACTGTTGAAATTCACTAATAGCCCCTGTTTCATCTGATTTGCCAGCAAACATGCACATACACAGGCCCTAAAACATGACTGGCATTCTGTTAATCTACAGCAAAATGACTACAAATATAACTGGCAAAAACATCAGGTTATATTTAGCCTTTCTGGGGATTGGGAAAAATATACAATAGGAAATGTACTGAAGTTACCCTCTCTAGAGAATTCTTTTACCACAAAGATGTCCTGATTGATGCATCAAAGGCTTTATTATTGAGGAATTTAAAATGTTATGACTCAGGAAACTAACATTAATTCTCAAGCTTCTAAGTAACAGTTAACAATGATGAAGATAAACTATCACCGTGTTACCTTTTCATAAGTTGATAAATCTCACTTTACTGAAAGTGTATTAGTCATAACTCAGACACAACTCTTGGATCTCCTTCACTGTAAGAACAGGGTTCTGTACCAATTTGTTTTTTATCAATTTTATCAATATCATTTTGTCAGTAATCAATCCTTGTCTTACACAAATATGGCATAAACAGCATCTGAAACAGAAGTTACTCAACTGGCTTACAAGTTGAAGCAGTGTTTGGATGAAGGGCAAGAGGAAACCACTTGCAGGGAGGGGAAAATATATTAATCTTCAAAGACATTTTACCAATAAAGGTGGTGGGGTGGTGTAAGGGTAGTGGGGAGATGGGCTGGAATGAGTCAGAACTTCTGTATTTTCAGCTGTGCTCAAAATACTGAGCCCAGGGTTACTGACTGTAGAGCAGGAAATCTTTTTTTTTTTTTTTTAAAGATTTTATTTATTTATTTGAGAGAGAGAGAGAGAGAGAATGAGAGGTAGAGAGCATGAGAGGGAAGAGGGTCAGAGGGAGAAGCACACTCCCTGCTGAGCAGGGAGCCCGATATGGGACTTGATCCCAGGACCCTGGGATCATGACCTGAGCCGAAGGCAGTCGCTTAACCAACTGAGCCACCCAGGCACCCAGGAAGAAATCTTTAAGAAACAAAATCTAGTGTGTGGTGTAAAAAGAAAGAAAGAAAAACTATTTAAACTCCCACAGAATATATACTCCTCTCTAAGAATAAACAGATTACTCACTGCTTGGGAGAGTACTTTCTTCTATCAATATTCTGCCAATTCACTATTAGTTGGCCTTTTACTATGTACTAAGCACAGTAATAAGCCCTTTACACACATTATCTTTATTAATACTACAGCAAACTTTGGAGGGAAGTACTATTATTATTATCACCTCCATTTTACAGATGAGGAAATATTTTATCAATAATAGAGGCCAGATCTCAAAATTTAAAAATTGTATGCCGTACTATACATTTAAGAGTTTTAACCAACTGGCCTTTAAATAGAAAAAGATAGAAAAACTAGCTTCTATCCTATCCCCAAAGTAGTTATAACTATTTTTTACACCTTGCAACACTTTCACCACTGTATGCAACTATGTTTCTATACTGAAATCAAATGAAAGAAAAAACTAGGTTAAGAATGCTGCATCTTTAGTTACTACAGTTCCTAAAATTACAAGGACCAGGAAGGCAGTTTGATGGCCCAGAGCATCCTTTGGATTTAGACAGTTTGGGCTTGAATCTCTACAGCAGTGACCTTGGTGAAATTAATATCGTAGATTTCATTTCCTCATCTGTAAAATGGGATGATGATGATAACAACATCTCCCTCAAGGAAAGATCATATATGTAAAGGGCTTATTACTATGCTCAGTACAAGTAAAACATCAACTAATGGTGGAGGGAAAACAGCCACATATACATGCTCACCAAACCAAAATATAAAAGTAAAAAGCCTAGATTCTCACAAGTCCATTATGGAAGAAGAAAATTACTATTTGACTACATGCTCAAGATAAAATCCAAATTCAACCTATTCCTAATTTTTTAGGGGATCAATGCATTTGAGGTGGGCCAGAAACGATGCTGCAGTGCATCTGTGACACACACCTAAAAATGGCTCCACTCAGAGCAGCATCTTAATCACCAACAGAGGAGGTTAAATCTACTTTCAACAAATGCTGGAGTTAGACTTGGTGGGCGCTTAAGTATCATTCTATCGTTTTTATTTGCAGGAAGGAGTAAGTTATCAGGCACTTAATCAAGAATCGTGATGCTTCTGGTGCATTCCAAATGAAAATCTTACAGCACAGCTGCCTACCGTACAATTAATTCCAAGTACCCTAGCAAGGCATGAATCTATGAACCTAGGCTGAAGATCGGTCAATGCAGAAATTTGGGTAGCAAACATCAGGCATGTTGGAAACCTCAAAAAAACAAAAACAAAAAAACCACCAAACCTCAAACCAAGTCAAAACAAATATGCATCCCTTTAAAGGAACTAGACGCATTCCTCTCGGGCAAAAGAACAATTTATCAGTGTTCCCATTGGTCCCCATGCCCTTTTCTTCAAGTCCTAAAGCGGGGCCTTTACCGTAACACCAATAATATTAACGCTATCTCAAAGAGAGAGAGCTGCAGAGTGGGATTCACTACGTAAGGTTAAGGGATGGCGAGGCCTAGGGTATGAAATGACTAAACCCTCCTCTGGAGTTGGGGCAGCACGTCCCTAGCGGAAGTAGGGTTGGTCCAGATTCCCCCCAAGAGCCTCCCACGGAGCCAGGTCTTTAACCCGGTCTCTCTCAGACACTGCTCACTTCAAATTCCACCCTCACTACACACGGAAAAGTAGGCAGTCAAGGCCCTCTGATGAGCCCTTGAGTTGTCTGGGGGACGCATCCCACACATTAGAAAAAAAGACCGCGCGCCCGCCTATCCCAAGGATGGAAACTCCCTTCTTTAGCCGGCAAGGCGAGTAATCCCCCCCGCAGGGCCTGAGCTTGGGACTGGGTGGGAGAAAGAGACCAACGGGTCCGGAACTCCCGCTGCAGACCACATGGGGCGGGTCTGACTCCGGTTTCCCGCTCCCCGACCAGGAGGCCGAGACTTCCCCCAGACACGGACATCATGGGAACCAAAAAAAAAGAGGGGGGTGGCTAGACCCAAGGCCGCCTCCAAGCGGCTTCCCAGTATCTGCCAGCCAGGGTCGGGGTGCGCTTCCACGCCCCAGGCCGCCCCACGCCAGCCGTCCCCGATGGGGCCCGCTTTGATCACAGCCCCTACGCCCTCGCTTTCCTTACCGGCCAGGGCGAGTGTCAAGCGGAGTGGGTCTGCGCACTTCGAGAGTCTCCGCCGGGCTCTGATCGAGGAAAGGGGAAGGGGAGGTTGGGGGTAGGGGGTGGCTGGAAGGGCCACCGGACTGGGAAAGCCGAAGCTGCGGATGGACAAACCGCCAAAGCACTTTCGCCGCTTCCCGAGAGGGAGAGAGCAAGCGAGAAAAAGAAGCAAGATGGCGGCTAGCCAGCCCCTACGTACTACGTCATGCCGCGGCGTACGTATGGCAAATCTCCGCAAGACCGCCCTCCGGCGCAGAGACGGCCAGATCACGTGTAGCCTCCGTGGCGGCCCAACCCCGGCGGCAGGCGACGGTGCCTCCTGCTGGAAGGAGGGAGTTCCTGCAGTCGAAATTCCCGCTGCCGGGGTAAGATTTTGCCTGAGTTCTCTCCAGGAACTTTGAGGAGACGGCGACTGTAGGTTGATTTGCCTCAGGAGAGTGAGCACTCCTGCATGTGGTGGATGCGTGTGTGAATTGGTTCAACCAACAGTTTGGCACTATGTATCAACATTACGCTATACATAATCTTTAACCTTGTCATTTGACGGTATCTTGATATTTTCCAGAAATGTGAATATAATATTCATAATACCAAAACCAGTCCATTGGTAAAGGTAGATAAATGCATTATGATACATCCACCTAATGGACTATTCTGAACCCATTAAATTCAGATTAATACTTAATGATCAGGGAAATGCTTATGCCATAATGTGCTTATGCCATAACTATGCTATAAAAACACCCACATATGTGCATATTCTTAGAAAAGACTAAAAAAATGTACTCTGCATGTTAATAATGGTAATGTTAACAATAGTTTTTCTTAGGGGCGCCTCAGTCGTTAAGCGTCTGCCTTGGGCTCAGGTCATGATCCCAGGGCCCTGGGATCCAGCCCTCGCATCAGGCTCCAGCCCCCCCTAGGGCGCATGAGGCTCCCTGCTCTGAGGGAGGCCTGCTTCTCCCTCTCCCACTCCCCCTGCTTGGGTTCCCTCTCTCGCTGTGTCTCTCTGTCAAATGAGTAAATAAAATCTTAAAAAACAAACAGTTTTCTTATGGCAATCAGATTTTAAAAATATTTTATGCATGCCTTTCTATAATTTCCTGATTTTTATAATCAGAAATCACTTTTAAGGTGTAATGAAGTTTGTGAGTCATAAAATTGTTATGACACACAAATGATAAATGTGTGCATACAGTGTATATACTGTGTGTGTAACTATATATGGTACTTGTTTAGGTTTCATAAAGAATTACATATTCTTTAGGTTTTATTTATTTTTAAAGATTTTATTTATTTATTTACTTACTTGACAGGAAGAGGGAGAGAGAGAGCACAAGCAGGGGGAGTGGGAGAAGCAGGCAGAGGGAAAGGGAGAAGCAGGTTCTACTAGGGGCTCTACTCCCTACAGCTCCACTGGGGGGAGGCTCCGCTGGGGGCGGGGCTCCACTGGGGGCTCTATCCCAGGACCCTGGGATCATGACCTGAGCCAAAGGCAGATGCTTAACCGACTGAGCCACCCAGGTGCCCCTAAAATATTTTAAAAATTACAAAAATTATTCTTCCATAAAAAAATAACAACTACTTCTCACCAAATATGTACCGAACGCCTCCTGTCTGTGCTAGGTAATGGGAATATAAAGGTGATGAACAATTAAGACCTTGGTCTAGTGATACAGATCCAATAATAGGTTTGGATATGTGCAATGAAGGAAACAAACAGGATATCAAGATAAAAAATAACCAGGGAGAAGAACAGGAGGAATTTACTTTAGAAAAATGTGGTCACTGAGTACCTTTCTGAGAAGGGTCCATTTAAACTGGAACCTAAATAATAATAAGCAGTACAAAGAGTACGTAATAATACGAAGAGTAGCTGGAAAGTGCTCTGGACCAAGTGAACTGCAGTTGCAAATGCCCTGATGTGGGAAAGAGATTGGAATGTTGTAGGAACTAGGGGAGGAGTATGCCTGGAACTTAGTTAAAAGAGAGAATGACACAAGATTATGCTAGAAGCAAAGATGAGGGCTGGATTCAGAGGGGCCTTGGAAACCAGATTAGGGAGTTCAGAATGTCATCTAGGTGCAATGAAAAGTTTTTGGAAGATTTTAAGATGAGGAACCACATGATCTGATGTTTTACATTTTAAGATTACTGGGAGTAGGGCGCCTGGGTGGCTCAGTCATTAGGCGTCAGCCTTCAGCTCAGGTCATGGTCCCAGGGTCCTGGGATGGAGCCCCGCATCGGGCTCCCTGCTCCGCGGGAAGCCTGCTTCTCCCTCTCCCACTCCCCCTGCTTGTGTTCCTCCTTTTGCTGTCTCTCTGTGTGTCAAATAAATAATTGAAGAGGGGCTCCTGGATGGCTCAGTCTTTAAAAAAAAGGGGGGGGCACCTGGGTGGCTCAGATGCTTAAGCGTCTGCCTTGGGCTCAGGTCATGATCCCAGAGTACTGGGATCGAGTCCTGCATCGGGCTCCCTGCTCCTTGGGAGCCTGCTTCTCCCTCTGCCTCTCTCTCTCTCTCTCATGAATAAATAAATAAAATCTTTAAAAAAAAAATAACTGGGAGTGAAGAGTGTGAAAAATAGATTGTGGGGAGGCAAGAAAGGAAACCAGCCGCCCTGCTAGGCAGTGATGAACTAATTACAACGGTGAAGAATGACAGTGGCCTGGACTAAAATGGAGGCATGGAGATGGAGAGAAGTAGACAGGTTTGGCATATATTTTGGAGCCAAAATACACTTGCTTGTGGGACATGATGGCTTCTAAATGTGGGAGAAGAAGAAAATCAATTACAACAGATTTATGGCTTGAGCAACAGGGTGAATGGCAGCAACGTTTATAGAGATTATGGTGTTGGAAGAGGGAAGGACAATCATTTGGTTGGTGGAGCAATATTAAAAAGAAAAATTACGGAAAATTAAATTTTGGACATGTTAAATTTGAGATGTTCATGTAATGTCTAACTGTAGATCACGTATGCAGTTGACATACCTGTCTAGAGCTCAGAGGAGAAGTCAGAGCTGGAGAGAGAGATTTGAGTCTCATAGATTTGGGTTTCAGACTTCTACACACACATTCCATAGACATGTGTTTAAAGTGGTGGAAGCAGATGAGATCACTTAGGGAGAGAGTAGGAAAAGAAGAAAAAAATGGCTAGTCTTAACAGCAACAATATGTAAAGATTAGGTGGAAGTGGAGAACATAGCAAAGAACAAAGAAGCCAGAGAACTGGGAAGCCTGAAGACGATGATGTCACAGAAGGCATGAGAGGAGAGAATTACAAGATGGCATGAGCACTCAGATATGTTAAATGCTGCTGAGTGGTCAAGTCATCTGAAGAAGGAGCCAAAAGTGTCCATTGTGTTTGGCAACATGGAGGTTACTAGTATCTTTTACAAGAAGTTTTGGTGGAGTAACGACGTCAGAAAGTCGTATGATGGTGAGTTGGAAAGGAAATAGATGTTGAGAAAGTGGAGATTATGGACAGTCAAGTTATTTCCAGAACTTGAATTTTGCCAAGACAGAAAAACAAGGTAGCTGGAAGGAATGTGGAGTAAAGAGAGACATTTTTAAATATTGGAGACAGTAGATGATGTTTGTATGATGATGGGAATAATCCAGAAGGAGGTGAGGAACAATTATGTAGAAGAGAGAGGGAACCCTAAGGAAGGGAGGTCCATGAGAAGGTGTGAAGGTGTGGATTCAGGGCACCGATGGAGGAATTACCTTTGAAAGAGAAAGTAGGTGCAGCCGTAGGGAATATTGATGATTTGATGTTGGAAACAAAAGGGAAGTCCCATTGATGGCTTCTGTTTTCTCAGTGAAGTAGGGAGCAAGGAAATTTGCTGAGAGGGCTTGGCTTGTGGGAGTTTGAGGGGAAGATTCAAAAGTAAAAGAGTGAAAAATTAAGCCTAGTGTGAGGAACAGAGTAGGATTGGCATGCTCTGCTGAAAGCACTTTTGATGTTTGTGATGTTGGATGTAAAATATGTCATTCAGTTTATTTATACGATTTCTCCAGCAGTGTACAGCATTTTGATACAGCTATGGAGAATATAGATATATTCATCCATGCTGGGATTTACCAGGCAAGTACAATGTAGGGAAGTGAGGGTATCTATAAGTAAGGGACTGTAATGATGATAATATTGAGTTTGAGCATATGGTAGATGTGTGGTAGATGGAAACTTGTGTCCACTTTATGAATTACATATGGTATATTTTAAATTCAAGGATTCCCTGCCATCTCTCCTGGTCTGAGCTGTATTTCCCACCAATCTGGTCAAGGATTGTCACTGCAGCAATGTTAGAATAAATAAAATAATAAACAGAGGTAAGTTCACAAGCACACACCAACCCCCCCCCCCATTGGTATCAGTGGTCTTTTGAAATGGAAAAGCTTGGCTGATATAGGGTCATTGCCAGGGGAAGGCCTACTGACTGTCCCCAAGAGGACAGGGAAGCCTTACCTTGGTGAATTTTTCCTAACCCTCTAGGATCTGGCCTAGAATGTTTTAGCCTCAGAAGTACCTTTCTTTGGCAACATAAAACACCTCCAGCAATCAGATGAATTTATATTAGCCAATATATATCATGAGAATGATATATATAACCAGAATATTAATTTATTAATTTTCCATTTATATACCTGAATATTAATTTATTAATTTTCAGTTTATATACCTGAAGACTCAAGACTGCAAAGCCAGTGTATTTACTACACAGACAAACCTACTGAAGGCTGCTTGCTGAGCACAGATTCAGAACGAGTAGGGTTATGTGTATAGATTGTTCTTGATTCATCTCTCTCCATGACAGGATGATGTTGTCCCAAAGATGGAAACACTCAATTTCCAATGGTTGCAACTTTCTACATTGATCTCCAGTACAGTAGGGACATCCTGCCATGCTATTGATTTGAGCTTCTTCTCTCCTTGACAGCACTCAGATGGGCACTGAAGTGCTCCTGTATGCTCCTTTCTCTGTTTCCATGGCTACCCAAACCTCTTAGCAAACTTGTTTCAATAAAAATCAAGTTACAGTCAGGTCAGGCCAGTTTGTGTTTTAAAGGTGACTTTGCTTACTTCTGGTCTTATCCATTGTGTATAATCTTAAAGTTTAGCTCTCAGAGAGCAGTCTTATTTCCCTTATTTCCAATATCTTGGGGAAAATCTCTAGGTATTGGTCCAATGTCCAGAGCCAAATAATATTCTTTTAAAATTTACTTTGTTTTGTATTATTCGCACCTCTCCTAACACCCCTTCAGCATAGGCAAATTTGTCATAATGGAAATGTTCTCATAACAGAGTGAATGAAAGCTTGTCATTCAATTTCCAGTTCTGCTTTTTCTAAAATTTAATTTTAGGGTTACATTATCAAATTGCCAATTGGTGATATACAATCAGGCAAACTGTTTCTTACTGAAAACAAATTGATACTCCAAATAATATGACCGATTTTCTTTGTGATTGCCTAGTCTTATTTGCTAATGGTTTTTTGTTTTGTTTTGTTTTGAGAGAGTGTACATGTGCATGAGTGGGGGTGGGGCAAAGGGAGAGGGAGGGAGAGAATCTTAAGCTTGCTCTACACTGAGCGCAAAGCCTGACATGGAGCTCAATTTCACAACCCTGAGACCATGACCTGATCCAAAATCAAGAGTCGGATGCTTAACTGACTGAGCCACCCAGGCGCCCCTTATTTGGCTTTAAGTTTCTACCCTTCTCATTAGGACTGATTCTATAAACCTAGAGGCACTGAAGATTTATGAGATATTAGGTAAAAGATAAAAGAATCAATGGCCATATCATGCTTTATTAGTAGTGTATCTTTTTTTAAATTTTTTTATTAACGTGCTGTATTACTTGTTTCAGAGGTACAGGTCTGTGATTCCTCAGTCTTACACAATTCACAGCGCTCACCATAGTACCTACCCTCCCCAATGTCCATCAAGTAGTAGTGTTTCTTTTTTTTTTTTAAGATTTTATTTATTTGACAGAGAGAGACACAGCGAGAGAGGGAACGCAAGGCAGGGGGAGTGGGAGAGGGAGAAGCAGGCCTCCTGTGGAGCAGGGAGCCTGATGCGGGGACTCGATCCCAGGATCCCGGGATCATGACCTGAGCCGAAGGCAGACGCTTAACGACTGAGCCATCAAGCGCACCAGTAGTAAGTAGTGTTTCTTAAAGGTTTATGTGCACAGGACAATTTTGGTCTCTTTTCACCAATAGTCCAGCAAATCATATTTAGTAAAACTGTGAAACATTATAAGCCCGATGTAATGAAAATCATAATACCCAAATACTGTATGAAAATGTAATCTAATTTTTTTAACTTCAACGGATATTGAACTTTGCTAATAAAGAAAAATATTGCCAGGGCCTCAAAAAAATTACCTTTGTCAAGCTGTAAGAGGTTACATACTACATACATGTAAGAGGTTACATACATACATTTATATGTCACATGTAAAATATTACATTATATAAAGTGGAATAAATATCTTTGTTCTTATCAGTCTATTATGAACTGGCTTAGCAAATCTTTCTTATATGGAATAAAAAATACAATCTGGTTAAAAGTGTTACTCGTTTATCACAAGTCCTATGTTAGTGAAATCTCAGTTAACTGGGATTTCCTGTCCACCCAAAATTTCTCCAGATTTTTCTTAGCTAAGCTAAGTAACTAAATTCTTGGAGCAGTGGACCCAAGTCAAGACGGTATAGTATTGTTGATGAACAGAGAACGATATTTGGGAGCATGGGGAAGCAGGGAGGGAAGAGATAGGAGATAGGAGAAAATGGTACAACACAGACTTGCCAGGTTCACGGCTTTGCCTTAGGCTGGAATTTCACCAGAGTCAGGAAGTGAGTAATGATAAAGGGCAAGAATCTAGAGACCGAAGGGAAAGAGGGTGGGTCTAGGGAATGTAGAGCGGAAAAGGTTAAAAAGGAAACTAGCCAGGAGGTAATTGAAGGTACTGAATAGGGGATATCTTAACTTGTTAGCCCAGAAAATAGAAATCTGACATATTCCTAATGGATATACAGTGCTCAATAATTACCTCTAAAATTGTAACACTGGCTTTTGCCTGTAGCATTTCTCAAAGTATAAGGCACTTTTTTTTCCCTCCCTGACCAATTGTATATACAATGTATAAATGGAACCACCCCAGTTTCATTTTTTATTTCATCTTTTATTGTTCCATAGTAATTAAGAGAAGGAAGGTTGATAGTACATTTCTTTGTTAGCACTGGGACTAAGTATTTGTTTTATTTTTAACTGAAGTGTAGTTCACATACAATATTGTATTAGTTTCAGGTGTACAAAAAGTGATTCGGCATTTATATCCATTACAAAATGCTCGCCTTGATAAGTGTAGTTACTCCTTGTCACCATATAAAGTTAATACAATATTATTTTCTATATTCCATATACTGTCCTTTTCATCCCTGTGATTTACTTATTTTATAACTGGAAGTTTATACCTCTTAATCCCCTTCATGTATTTTACCCATCCCCCTACCATCAGTTTGTTCTATTTATGAGTCTGTTTCTGGTTGTCTGTTTTGTTGATTCCACATATAAGTGAAACATGTGGTATTTGTCTTTCTGTGTCTGCCTTATTTCATTTAGCATAGTGCCCCCTAGGTCCATCCATGTCATCAGGAATGGCAAGGTTTTGTTCTTTCTTATGGCCAAGTAGTATTCCATTATTTATATATGTATGTATACACATGCACACACATACACACACCCCCATCATCTTTATCCATTCATCTATCCGTGAACACTTAGATTGCTTCCATATCTTGGCTATTGTAAGTAATTCTGTAATTTCAGCCTTCCTATAGAAAAGAGAATTTCATGGGCGCCTGGGTGGCTCAGTTGGTTAAGCAACCGCCTTCGGCTCAGGTCATGATCCTGGAGGCCCGGGATCGAGTCCCGCATCAGGCTCCCTGCTCGGCGAGGAGCCTGCTTCTCCCTCTGACCCTCTCCCCTCTCATGTACTCTCTCTCTCATTCTCGCTCTCTCATTCTCGCTCTCTCATTCTCGCTCTCTCAAATAAATAAATCTTTAAAAAAAAAAAATTTAAAAAAAAAGAAAAAAAAAGAAAAGAGAATTTCATGTGTTACAAAGTATCAGCAGCCCATGCCTAGTTCAGGTTTTGTTTCTTTGCATTCTCCATTCTTTCTGCTGGGTTTACTTAAACAGTTATTTCGGAATTTCTTTGAGTTGCTGAGCGTCTCTGAGGATTGTTTCACATGGGAATTCATAGTACAATAGTCCAGGGATTGGGCCACTGTTAACCTTATAGGGCACAGTCTTAATAGGAAGAAAAGAGAAAAGGGATAGTGACTGAACAAATTGAGAAAAAACTTCTCAAAGTATTTAACAGCCTGGGTAAATTGCAGTGAAATGAACCTCTCTTCATTTCAATATTCAATATTACCTATATGAAATTTTTAATTGGAAAGTCTTAATCATTGTAATGATTAATAAAATTGTGCTACCTTTTAGGCTACATGTAACCAGGCCACTTGTCCAACTTTGAGAAGATGCTGGTAGGGTAGGTGATCAGTCCCAGTTTGCATGAGACTGTCATGGTTTTAGTACTGAAGGTCCCATGGCGCCGGAAACCTCTCAGTCTGGGGCAAAATAGGACAGTTGGTCACCCTCTGCTGACTACAAGGAAGTGGAGGCATGGATCTTGGTTCCAAGCTACTTCCACATTCAACTTTCCTTTGGGTCCCTATTATCTCCCTGAGAAGATATCCTTGCTGGAAACCACTAACAGGAAAAGAGCCTTGTCTGATGCCACAGAAGATTCTTTTAATCCTGGGGGTTAGCCAAGCTGCAGACAACTAAGAAGTTAGTCCCCAAGAGCCCCCTGGCATCAAGTGGACACATCATTGTTGTGGTGCTCACCCAGTTGTCATTGCTGCATTAACTCCTTCTATCCTGTTCCAGCTGCCAATTATCAAACGCTTACTGGGAGCCAGCAGGGTGCTAAGTCCTTCACACACATCATTTTACATGGCAAACTGCGATACAGATTATAAAACTGAGGTTCCAAGACGTTAAATGGCTTGCTTCGAGAACTCATAATGCCAATCGGTATAGAGCTTGTTGCTGTTTGGACTGAGGTATAACTTCAAACAAATTTGATGCCTTCATCCACTCTGCAATCTCCAGGTTGCCTGGAAAACTTACCTGTACACTCTCTCTGACCTTTGGTTCCAGGTCTGTATCTCTTCATCACTTGCTCTATGACCTGGAGGTATGGTGGTGACTGATGCTGTTGATGAGACCAGGTTCTTTCTCTGTCCACAGAGCATTGTACCCCATGACCTGCGCTGGTGGAATCTCCCTCTTTTCAGTGACAGAAGGTGCTTTCAAGTGATTCTTTAAGAACAACAACACCAAAAAAATAAGCATGAACAAATACTATCCATTGGTAAAAAAGCAATAACAAAAGCAAGAAATCCTGTTGCTTGAAATCATTAAGTAATAGATCATTAGTAATTTGGTCTATCTGATACAATTTAAAACACTACACTAGATTACTGATTTAGAAAGTGAGCTAATTCCTTAGTCACTGTTCTTAAAATTCCAGTTGAATTGACAATTCAGCAATGCATTAATTATTTATCCAATTTTAATGAGTGTTATGAAATGAGATAATGGGAAAGCATTTAAGCTTACATAGAACCGTGCAAATATAAATTCTAATTATTACTGTGGCATTTTGAGCTTTACCTAAGGCCAAAGGATAAGAGAAAATTTTGGTCTCAAGATTATTATTATTATTTATTCAGCACCCAAACTTGCAAAAGGTAAGCTTTTTCCAGGAACAGTGGAGAAAAATGTCTTTAATGAAGAGCAGCTGTTGCATCTTCTCTAGCAGTGTGACTTTTAAGCCGATCAGCCAGCACATGGTACTAGCTGAGGGTTTCATGGCTTCAGTAGGAAGAAGAGCACTGTTAACAAATCATAACTATTATCATCTTGTATTAGAAAAAAATTTTGGGGGGCACCTGAGTGGCTCAGTCAGTTAAACATCTGCCTTCAGCTCAGGTCATGATCCCAGGGTCCTGGGGTCGAGCCCCACATCGGGCTCCCTGCTCTGCAAGGAGCCTGCTTCTCCCTCTTCCTCTGCCTCCCGCTCCCCTTGCTTGTGCTTGCTCGCTCTCTCTCTGTCAAATAAATAAATAAAATATTAAAAAAAAGAAAAAGGAAAAAAATTTTCTCAAATCACCTAAGAAGCAATTTGGCTTTAAAGAATTGGCATAAATCTTAGAAGTAAGCATTACAGAGAAATTTTAAGATTTTATTTTATTTATTTTTTTATTTTTTTATTTTTTTAAAGATTTATTTATTTATTTTGAGAGAGTGAGAATGAAAGAGAGAGAGAGAGAGAGTACATGAGAGGGGGGAGGGTTAGAGGGAGAAGCAGGCTCCTCGCTGAGCAGGGAGCCCGATGTGGGACTCGATCCCGAGACTCCAGGATCATGACCTGAGCCGAAGGCAGTCGCTTAACCAACTGAGCCACCCAGGCGCCCAAGATTTTATTTTTAAGTAATCTCTACACCAACTCATGAGACTGTCATGGTTTTAGTACTGAAGGTCCCATGGCACCGGAAACCTCTCAGTCTGGGGCAAAATAGGACAGTTGGTCACCCTCTGCTGACTACAAGGAAGTGGAGGCATGGATCTTGGTTCCAAGATCAGTCACCACCATACCTCCAGGTCATAGAGCAAGTGATGAACTCATAACCCCGAGATCCAGACTCACATGCTCTACGCACTGAGCCAGCCAGGTGCCTCTGCATAGAAATTCATTAGGTCACAGAAGTGACCTCATGACAGGGAGGAGTTCACCTTTTTCAAGTGGATCACAGAAAATAAATGGAATGGGAATTCTTAATGTATTACTCAAATTGCATATTTGCTATTTGTAAGCATCATGTCATATATTATAAATTTGTATTATTTGCTTTTATTTTTAATATAGAACATTTAACTTAATGTATGCTATGCTTGATTTACTCTTTTCCTTCAACAAATACTCATTAAGAACTTATATCAGCTATTGTGCCAGTCACGGAGGGCATAAAAATGAGCAAGACATTCTAAACGCCTGTTCTCAGAGAACTTATAGTCAAGTGAGATGGGAGGAATAAGGTAAAAAAAAAATTATAAGCAATTATGACTAAAGGTGGTAAATACTCTGACAAGGCAATTAAAATGTACCATGGGAGTCCAAAGGAAAAGCAAGCAACCCAGATTTGCAGAGAAGAGTGATCAGGGAAGATGAACCCAAACATTTTACAGGAATTAGCTACATGCTTGTGTATGTGTGTGTTATGAGTGAGTTAGTGTGTGTCTGTGATGGGAAAAGTATGGCAGCATGTGGTAGGACAATTATTGGGACGAGAGGGGCAGTTGGCTTACATATAGGGAAGGGTGAAGAATGTTCCAGGCAGAGGGAATATCAAATGGAAAGACCCCCAAAGCCAAAGGGAACATGGCATGTTTGAGGATTTTGAAGTATCTCAGCAGCTCTGTTTAGAAAGTAAAAGAAGTAGGAGCAAAAAAGCAAACTTGCAGAGGTAAGCCGAAACCAGTATGCAAAGAGTAATGAGTTTGGATTTTACCCCAGGGGCAAGAGGAGCTTTTGAATGGGTTTAAACTGGGATGTCATGTAATGTAGGTAAAATCTGTGATCTTTATTGACATCACATATGAAATACAGCTTAATGTATATTATTCCTTAGTCATTTCCCCCCCAATAATTATTTTTGTTAAAGATTTTAATTATTTTAGAGAGAGAGAGAGAGAGAGAGAGACAGAGTGTGAGTGGGTTGGGGAGCAGAGGGAGAAGGAGAAAATCTCAAGCAGGCTCCTTGCTAAGTGCAGAGCCCAACATGGGGCTGGATCCTATGACCCTCCATGACCCTGAGATCATGAACTGTGCTGAAATCAAGAGTTGGTTGTTTAACTGACTGAGCCACCCAGGCGCGCCCTACCCCCAACAATGATTAATTCAGCATGTAGGGTGTAGCAGGTACTGTGCTAGTTGCTGGGGATCCAAATGGCTAATGGTTGAAACATTTATTTAGCTAAAATGTAGAGAATGATTTACCTGGGCCCAGGAGCATCTGTTTTAGAAGGCTGTAATGGTAACCCAAGGACTACTCATAGAAGGGTTTGATTCCAGCAGTATGGAGGAAGGAAGGTAAGGCAGAGGCCATTTCCTCAGGTTGTTTTTATTTCCATAGAAACCTAATCATTATCATCTTAAGAAATTGGGGAATTTTTCTCCCAATGGTGTGATTTTAGAAGGCAAGCCCTCTAAAACCCCTTTGTATGCATCAAATTCAGAATTTTATTAACAATCTAGTATAGTATTTGCAGCTGGTGCCTTCATAATCTGTAAAGGTGTTAGCAATCTGAGAAATAAGTGTCCTGTGTCCCAGGGAGAGGGCTATCAGCTGTGGAGGACCCTGAACTATGCTGCCCAGACCTCCCTTCAGAAAAGAATGACTTATTTTACCAGCTCCTGGGAGTGCTGGCTGCCCTCAGATATGAACCCTCTTTGGGGATTGCCTCTTCTAAAGAAAGCTGCCTTGCGCAAGGTTCCTGCTCCTTCCAGAGGCATCCACCTTCTGATGTCTGATTGGTGTGAGGGTGTAGCAGTCTGGCTCTCTCATTTTCATCTTATCTGAGGAACAATTCTGAGGGGACATCTCAGTTCCAGAACTCCACATAGGATATGTTGAGACTTCCTTGGGACTGTATGTAGATCAGCTTCTCAGTCTGTCTAATTCTACTTCCTTCTCTCTCTTCGATTGGTACTGATCCCCAAAGCAGTCTAGTTAAAATTCTGCCTACTAATTTCTGTCTATTCTCCAGGGAACGCAACCTGCTCTACCCAGCTTGTTCAAGCCAGAAATCTGGAAAATCCCCTAGATCCTTGTCTCTCCTTTATCCCCAAACACCCTCCATATCCAATCAATCACCAAATCTTTATATCTCTCCATTCCAGTTGCAACCATCATAATTCAATTCACCCTCATCTGTTATGCAAGTAAACTATTTCAGTAGTTGCTAATTTGTTTTCCTATCCTTACCTTTGTCTGGGTCAAAATGACTTACTTTTAAAATAATACAATAGGGGCGTCTGGGTGGCTCAGTCATTAAGCGTCTGCCTGCGGCTCAAGTCATGGTCCCAGGGTCCTGTGTTTGAGCCCTGCATCGGGCTCCCGGCTCTGCGGGAAGCCTGCTTCTCCCTCTCCCACTCCCCCTGCCTCTGTTCCCTCTCTCACCGTCTCTCTCTCTCTCTGTCAAATAAATAAACAAAATCTTTAAAAAAAAATACAATATGCTGGATTGATTGATTGACTTATATTAAAGATTTTGGTTTTTTTGAGAGAGGGAGAAGCAGACTCCCGGCTGAGCAGGAACCCCCCCCCCCCAAGGGGCTGATCCGAGGACCTCGGGATCATGACCTGAGCTGAAGACGATGCTTAATGGACTGAGCCACCCAGACCCCCCTCTGCTGTATATATTTAAAGTGTACAAGTTCAAGTGGCACCGGTGGCGGTCACTAGCTCAGGTTCCGGGGCTGCAGCCCACCCGCATGGTGGGCTCCTGTGCACCAGCCCCTCTGTGCCTCCGCCAGCATGCCAGTGCTGGTGATGAACACCAATGTTTCCAGCACCTCCGTGCCGGCCGGGCTCCTTTCCAAAGTGACTTCGCAGCTGGTGCAGGCCACAGACAAGCCGGCCCGGGACATCGTGGGTCCCTGGCCAGCTCATGGCCTTCAGGGCTGGAGGGAGAAGCGCGCTCTGCAGTCTGCTCCGCATGGGCAAGATCTGTGCGCAGAACGGCTCCTCAAGCTGCCGTGCGGCCTCCTGGGCGGTCGCGGGCACGGCAGCCTGGATAGGATCCTCACCAACTCCTGAGACACCAACGTGGTCAGCGTGGGCGGGCACGGCTCCACTTTGGCCTGAGGGCCCCGACCCGAACGCACCAGACCGTGCCGCACCGCACTATTGGGCCTGCTCTGCCCCCCCCGGAGACCTCCACCGGGGTTCGGGGCAAATAAAGGGTTTGGAGGCTGAGAAAAAACAATTGTGTACAGGTAAATAAATTTTGACCTATGTGTATACCTGTGAAACTATTACCGCAACCAAGATAATAAACATATCCACCGCTAATTTTACTATTTTTTAAATTACAAAAGCTGTGCAAGCTAGTTGGAAATGCCTAGAGAAGCAGTAAGAATGTGGAAACAGAAATTCTCTTTACCCTCCCTTGGAGTAATCTTTTAAAAATTTGAATCCTGGGCACCTGGGTGGCTCAGCCCGTTAAACGTCTGCCTTCAGCTCAGGTCACGGTCCCAGGGTCCTGGGATCGAGCCCCGCATCGGGCTCACCCCGCCGCGGAAACCTGCTTCTCCCTCTCCCACTCCCCCTGCTTGTGTTCCCTCCCTCGCTGTGTCTCTCCCTGTCAAATAAATAAATCTTAAAAAAAAAATTAAAAGAAAATTGAATCCTAACAAGTTTTTTCCTTGTCTTAAATGCCTTTAATTGCTTCAATTGCTTTTATTATTTATTTATTCATTCACTCATTTATTTATTTTTGGATCCAAAGTCTGTTTATTGCAATAGCCTTGCTTTTCTTCTTGTAGGCTGGTTGAGGACGGTGGAGCAGCCCCCAGGCCAAACTACCATTGGTGCTTGGCTGAAGACTGTGGTGATTTTGTAGCAACCTGGCCAGTCATGTCCGAGAAGTGGGAGCTGGGGCTCTGCACCTGGCGCTTCCTCGTGTGCTTCCCCTTATGGGGCGGATGTTGGAGGTCCTTTTTGTGGGGCATGTTCTCATGGGGAGGTGGAAACTGCTGGAAAGGCAATTGCTTTTGAATAAAGACAAAAATCTTTACCTGAAGGCTTGGTCTCATCCCCCACCCACCTTTCCAGCTTCCTCTGGCAGGCCTCACAGAAAAAACTCCTGAAGGATTGTTAAGATTACCGATTCTTGGGGTGTCTGGCTGGCTCAGTCAGTAGAACATGCAACTCTTGCTTTCAAAGTCATGAGTTCAAGCCCCATGTTGGGCATGGAGCCAACTTAGAAAAAACCAAACAGATTCTTGTGACTCACTTATTGGAGTTTCTGATAAAGACCTGGGATTTTGGGGCACCTGGGTGGCTCAATTGGTTAAGCGGCTGCCTTCGGCTGAGGTCATGATCCCGGGGTCCTGGGATGGAGCCCCACATCAGGCTCCCTGCTTGGCGGAGAGCCTGCTTCTCCCTCTCCTTCTGCCTGCCTCTCTGCCTACTTGTGCTCTCTCTCTCTCTGTCAAGTAAATACATAAAATCTTTAAAAAAAAAATCTGGGATTTTCCTGGGGACTTGTGTTTTAAAAAACTCATCATGTTATACTGATGCACTGTTCTGGGAAAGCAAACATACTGAAGGCACTGTTTCTATTCACAAAGAAGATTGGGTGAGGGGTGCTGCTGGGTGGCTCAGTTGGTTAGCATCTTCCTTCTGCTCAGGTCATGATCCTGGGGTTTTGGGATCGAGGCTCATATCAGGCTCCCTGCTCAGCAGGGAGTCTGCTTGTTCCTCTCCCTCTGCCTCTCACCCCTGCTTGTGCTCTCTCTCTTGCTCTGCTCTCTCTCAAATAAATAAAATCTTAAAAGCAAGCAAACAAACAAAACCCACAGAAGATTGGGTGAGGGACATAGTTAACAAGGAAAACTTAATCAAGTTGTATTGTTACCAATCTATCATAGCTGCTAACTCAAGAAATGAACAGGTGAAAAAAAAAAAGAAAAGAAACGAACAGGTGAGCCCTGGCATGCTTCGGGACCAACTGCTCCATCCCCCCAAATCCCGAGGGGACTGGACAAACCGAAAGCATAATTGCTGGCTGGGTTTACCAACACTGTTGCTGAACAAACTCGGATAAACTCATCATAAGGGAAGCCAGTAGCTCAAGAGATGAGGGTTTGGAAAAGAGAATGGGAGAAATTCATTTCAGCAGGGGGAAGTTGCAAGGCTCAAGCCTCAATAACTGCGGGCAAGATGGAATCTAGAGTTTGACAGAGAGAGGTTCCGGGGGGTACGTGTAAGAGAGCAGAGCAGAGAGCACGTGGTCATAGGTGGGGGTCACTGTCAGGGAAGGGGATGTGTGGGGTGTGGTCTACTAAACATTCCATTGCTATCAGGGCTTTTCTAGTCTGGCGGTTGGAATGTTCTTTTCCTTGCAAAACATCTTCGTCAATGCCTCAAGAAAGTGCGATAAGAAATAAGCACAATGGGTTTTAGTTAGAGCATGAGTTAAGCAGTCTAGTCTATTTCTGGTTTTAACTGTTGGGGTCTATACCTGAGGAAGACAGCTCACTGACAATGTTTCAGGATTTCTTTTCCTTTAGTGCCCACGGTTCTTGGTTGTGCCGCTTCAAGAATGAAGAGGTAGACCAGAGTGGTGGGTAGCAAAACAAAGTAAATTGAGTGATAGTACAAAGCTCCCAAGGAGGGAGGGGACCTGAGAGGGTTGCCACTGGAGTTTCTAAGTCTAGGGGCTCTTTTGCGGAACTATCTTAAGCAACCAGGGTGTGCTAAGGCATGCCAATTAGGGCTTTGATCATGTATCTGTCTACCTATTAGGTTAATGTTTACATGCCGATGGTCTTCTTGGGCTGACATCTGGGGATTTATGTCTTAACTGCCTCAGCTTGTGATAGTGACATGGAACTATCTTAAGCAACTAAGATGTGCCAATCAGGGCTTTGATCATGTATCCATCTACCTATTAGGTTAATGTTTACATGTTGATGGTCTTGTCTAAGCTGCAAAACAGGATGTTAGTGCTGTTTTGTCTTAGCTGGTCCTGACTCCATGTTTTCTCATTGGGGACCCTGGCCTGACAACATAACTGTCCAACTAACTCCTAACAACAACATCAATTTTTTTTATTGGTTTGATTTTGTCTCTGGGTAAGATGAATTTATTTGCCCATACCATCCCTCCTGCAATATAGCTGAAGTCTTCACGGAAAGGGTCAAGTGACATTGTTTTATTCATGTTACCATTGTTGGGAGTGAAGATGTGCTGGTAGAAGAATATGTGGGCTGATAGAATGTGCCAATATACAAGCTGGTAGGTAACTAGAAGCATACATGATAAAATAAACTCTATTTAGGTCTAGTGAATTCCAGGCCTGGAAAAGATGAAATAGAATTGTCTGAAGAGGGACGACATCCTTACCAAGCAGGCTATCTATCCAGAAGAATCAGCACTTCACTGATGTGTAAGTATATTTATCAGTGCCCCTCTATTAATATCTAGAAAATGCCCCTGTTACCAAAAATGCACCCATAGTCACCCATACTGTGGCCTGTCTTCTGGCTCCCCTCAAAGTTGGGAATGGGAGTGAAGTAGGGGTGCTGGATGTCTTCACCCACACAAACACAAATTCAGCATGAGCCGTGAGTAGGAGTGTATTGATTTGGGACAGCAGAAAATGTGCTGAGTGCAGAGCAAAGGCACCTGTCAGAAAAAGCATTTCTCCTACTCAGTTCCAGGATGTGGATGAATACTATCTATTTTTTTTTTTTTTTAGATTTTATTTATTTGACAGAGAGAGACACAGCAAGAGACGGAACACAAGCAGGGGGGTGGGGGAGGGAGAAGCAGGCTTCCCGTGGAACAGGGAGCCCGATGCGGGGCTCCATCCCAGGACCCTGGGATCAAGACCTGAGCTGAAGGCAGATGCCACCCAGGCGTCCTGAATACATATCTATTGCATTTTACATATTGGGAATTTAATAGTTGCTATATTAGAAAAGTTTGGTTCCAACATTAAAACCAATCAAATATTACTGAGTACCTGTTGTGTATGGAAGGGCTTTTCTAAACATTCCAACAGAAGAAAAACACTGGTGCTTTGACTCTCAGTTTACTCAGAGCCAAACATTTTACAAGCTATCTCAAAATGCCTGTTATTACTGTCTGCTTTGAGCATGGAGGTATTAAGAAGAGAACCATAGGCCCAAGGTGGAGTCACCTGCCCTCAGGACAGCAAACCAAGACTTAATTGCAGTTTCAAACTCTCCAGGGGTAGAATTTAAGACAATCAACCTGGAATTTTTATGGTCAACACCACCGAGGTAACCTCTCCATCCTTCACCCCCCAAATGAAGATGGGTGATCTGCATAATAAGACCCCTGCACTTCCCCTTAAGGGAAGATGAACTGACCTGAACAGATATTTTTGTTTTGCTAATAATGTTTTGCCCCACCTTCCTTCCTATAAAAACCTTTCTGTACAACTCTTTGGAGCTCTCCACTAGTTGCTAGGTGAGATGATACCTACGCTTGAACTGCTTAGCAAAACCAATTTCGTCTTAGAATTTACTTGTTGAATTTTATTTTTTTAACAGAGTGTAATGTGGCCTGTCACCTAATTGCCATTTATTTATTTTTGTGTGTGTGAATTTTGTATTTCTAGCAGTGAGTCTTTCGAGGGTGTTTTGTACCACCTCGGTGTGGCAGATGATTGAGTCATAAGATAGACTATTAACATAGCACTTTCTAAGTGACTAAGTAAGCACTGCATCCAAGGTCATGGACATAGGCTCTGACAATCACCCTACTTTAGCTTGGAATTTATCTTCTAAATTTAAAATTTTCCGTAATTGACCTAAAAATGATTTTTCCCACCTGAAAAAAAGTATGATTAAATAAACTAAATTGATGTTGAATTAAAATACCAGGAAGAAATGGATAACTAAAAATAACAGGATATGATTAATGGTTTTGATTCATAGCCTATTTTTATCCTCTTGGAATCTGAGAATCCAGATTTGTATTTGCAGAGCAATACAAGAAAAAATGAGATTGAAATCTTAAATTTTGAAATTCTCTTCTTTTTAATCAACTTTATTGAAAGACTGTCACTTGAGAATTTGATCTTAATAAGTTAATGCTCTCAGAGTTATTTCTCTTGGACTAGATGTTAGCCTCTATAAGAATTCATTGTTAATTTTACAGGGTGTGATAATGTTATTATGGTTATGTTGTTTAAAAATCCTCATCTCAGGACGCCTGGGTGGCTCAGTTGGTTAAGTGTCTGCCTTCGGCTTGGGTCATGATCCCAGGCCCCTGGGATGGAGTCCCAAGTTGGGCTCCTTGCTCAGTGGGGAGACTGCTTCTCCTTCTCCCTCTGCTGTTTGCCTGCTTTTGCTGTGTCTCTCAAATAAATAAAGTCTTCAGAAAAAAATCCTTATCCCTTAGAGATATATATAGAATATGTGTAGGTAAAATGATATAACGCCTTGGTTTCACTTTAAAAATATTCCAGCCAAGGTGTGCCTGGATGGCTCAGTTGCTAGAACAAGCCCCATGTTGGGCGTGGAGCTTACTTAAAAAAAACCTTAAAAATATTCCAGCCAAACAAAACAAAGCAAGAAAAAGATGGGGAAATACACAGGTAATAAGAATGGCAGAAACTGCACCCCAATGTTTATAGCAGCAATGTCCACAATAGTCAAACTATGGAAAGAGCCCAGATGTCCATCAACAGATGAATGGAAAAAGAAGATATTCCATACAATGGAACATTACTCAGCCATCGAAAAAAGTGAAATCTTGCCATTTGCAACTACGTGGTTGGAACTAGAGGGTATTATGCTAATAGAAATAAGTCAGTCAGAGAAAGACAATTATGATCTCCCTCATATGTGGAATTTAAGAAACAAAACAGGGGGGACACCTGGGTGGCTCGGTTGGTTGAGTGTCTGCCTTCCGCTCAGGTCATGATCCCAGGGTCCTGGGATCAAGTCCCACGTAGGGCTCCTTGCTCAGCAGAGAGCCTGCTTCTCCGTCTGCCTGCCCCTCCCCCTTGTGCTCTCTCTCTCTCTCTCTCTGTCTCTGACAAATAAATAAAATCTTAAAAAACAAAACAAAACAAAACAGGGGCACCTTGGTGGCTCAGTCATTTGGGCATCTGCCTTCAGCTTGGGTCATGATTCCTGGGTCCTGGGATGGAGTCCCACACTAGGCTCCTTGCTCAGTGGGGAGCCTGCTTCTCCCTCTGCCTCTGCCTACTTGAGCTCTCTGTCTCTGTGTCAAGTCAATAAATAAAATCTTAAACAAAACAAAATAAAACAGGGGATCAAAGGGGAAAGGAGGGAAAAATAAAACAAGATGAAATCAGAGAGGTGACAAACCGTAAGAGACTCTTAACCATAGGGAACAAACTAAGGGTTGCTGGAGGGGAGAGGGGTGGGGGGATGGGGTAACTGGGTGATGGACATTAAGGAGGGAACATGATGTAATGAGCACTGGGTATTATATTAGACTGATGAATCACTGAACTCTACCTCTGAAGCTGATGATACACTATATGTTAATTAACTGAATTTAAATAATAAAAAATTCATAATAAAAATTAAAAATATAAAAGAAAGGAAAAAAATAGAATGGCAGAATGTTCCTCACACCTGTCAAAATGGTTAAAATCAACAACACAAGAAACAACAGGTGTTGACAACAATATGGAGAAAAAGGAACTCTCATGCACTGTTGGTAGGAATTCAAACTGGTGCAGCCACACTGGAAAACAGTATGGAGTTTCCTCAAAAAGTTAAAAATAGAACTACCCTACAGTCTAGCAATTGCACTACTGGGTATTTACCCGAAGAATACAAAACCACATATTCAAAGAGATACAGGCACCCCTATGTTTATAGCAGCATTATTTACAATAGGCAAGATATGGAAGAAGCCAAAGCATCCACTGATAGATGAATGGATAAAGAAGAAGTTATATATATAAAACTTTATATATATATTTATATAAAATAGAATATATAATGGATTATTACTCAGCCATAAAAAATGAAATCTTGCCATTTGCAAGGACATGGATGGAACTAGAGAGGATAATGCTAAGTGAAATAAGTCAGTCAGAGAAAGACAAATACCATATGATTTCACTCATATGTGGAATTTAAGAAACAACAAATGAGCAAAGGGAAAAAAAGACAAACCAAGAAATAGACTCTTAATTATAGAGAATAAACTGATGGTTACCAGAGGGGAGGTGGGTGGAGGGATAAGTTAAATAGGTGATGGGGATTAAGGAGTGCACTTGCAGAAATGAGCACCAGGTGTTGTATGGAGTTGTTGAATCAGTGTACTGTACACCTGAAAATAATACTGTATGTTAACTAACTGGAATTAAAATTAAAAACTTAAAAAGAATGGCAGAATGCTGATAGTTGTGTCAAGTGGGTGATAGATATATGGGGGTTCATTATGTTCTTTCCATGCATTAAAAAAAATCCTCAATAAGTTCTTTTTTTTAAGATTTTATTTATTTATTTGAGAGAGAGAATGAGAAAGAGAGAGAGCATGAGAGGGGGGAGAGTCAGAGGGAGAAGCAGACTCCCCGCTGAGCAGGGAGCCCGATGCGGGACTCGATTATGGGACTCCAGGATCATGACCTGAGCCGAAGGCAGTCGCTTAACCAACTGAGCCACCCAGGCACCCCTCAATAGTAAGTTCTTAAAAAGGTTTTTTTCAGTAACACACTCTACATTATATTTTTGTTTTGCTTTCTTTTAGCAATCTTTTTATTTTTGGCAAAACTACCACATCCAGAATGTAAACATAACAAGAATGGCCCTTCCCATTCTTTGTTCAGAAATACAGTTTAGCACCCATTTAATGAATAACCTATGCTTGGTGCAGTTGCTGCTTGAGGCAAAGGGATTTGAAAGGAACACATGATCTAGTCACCAGAAGAAAGTCACATTTCTGATCTTCAGTTTCCTTATTGGAAAATGAGCAAACAAAACTGGATGATTTTAGTAATCCCCTTCCGGTTCTATGTGTCTTTGAGTCTGGCTTCTTGAGAATAAGAACTGTAATGATCTTTTGATTGAGATGGGATAAAACAATTAGACTTTTAAATACATGTACATAGGTGACTTCAGACCAGATGTCTGTTCCTTCTTGTGATAACAGGACATTCGTCATGGCATTCCCTTCCCTGTCAACTATCTTTTACTTTCTCTCCTGGTGTTGGTTTCTTTCCAAGAATAATCTGGCATTTTTAGGCAAATAGTTGTATGGAAGAACCTACCCTTCTAAAAGTTATGATATTCTATGATAACATATTAATAAACATTTTTGGTAATTTAACTCAGCCTGTTTTTTTTTTTTTTAAATGAGAGTTAATGCATTTTCAAATTTAATGTGGTAATTTTCCTTACCTATAAGGAGTAAGTGAAATCAGAAACACACTTAACAGGACAAGCCAAGTGCGATTTGATACTCAGTTATTAGGACATTGGGAAGACTTAAAATTTCAATTTTGACATACCATAAAAAGAGCAAATACCAGGTGGTTCTGAAGAAATGAATTTAAAGTAAATGTAGCTATTTAAAAAATGTGTTTAGCAGAAACATGAGAAAAATGTGTTTACAGAGTTGAATGTTGCTGTGGAGAATTCAGAAGTTAAATATACATATATATATTTATAAATATATGTATATATTTATAACAGAAAAAGATAAACGACCTCCCACAAAACCATCTTTTCTTTGAAGCTTTTTGCACTAAATCAGAACTGTTACATCTTTGTATTCTTTGGTTGATTTTTGTTGGCATTGTTAATTATATATGACAAATACTTTTTTTAAAAGATTTCATTTATTTATTTAACAGAGAGAGAGAGAGAGAGGGAGAGAGAGAACACAAGCAGGGGGAGTGGGAGAGGGAGAAGCAGGCTTCCCGCTGAGCAGGGAGTCTGATGGGGGGCTCGATCCCAGGACCCTGGGATCATGACCTGAGCCGAAGGCAAACGCTTAACGACTGAGCCACCCAGGGGCCCCAAATACTTTTTTTTTTTTTTAAGTGGGCTTCACATCCAGCATGGAGCCCAACACAGTGCTTGAATTCTGAGATCAAAACCTGAGCTGAGATCAAGAGTCAGATGCTTAACAAACTGAGCCACCCAGGCGCCCCTGTAACAAATCCCGTCCAAATAGTATTTTACTGAAGGAGGCTTAGAGATATATTTTGCAGCCAATGCAAATCTCTTTTTCGCAATCTCTTCTTGGGAACTGGGAGTATACACGGCAACTATATGCCTTAGTTAACTTTTTTATTGGCAAGGAGGTGGGGCTAGGTTTACAGGAACAAACCATAGGTAAGTTGGAAACTTGCACTTTTCTTCTGACAAATGAAAGAAAATGCCTGTTTTTTACCCCCAGCCCCTTCCGTCATTCTTCCTCCCTTTCTTCCACAAACATGTATTGAGCTCTTTCTATGTGTGAATTTTTAGGGATTTAGGGAAGTGGGGATGGGGATATGGAAGAGAGGAGAATGCCATCAAGAAAGTCATGAATTCTAGGACAGAACCATACACCGCTGCCTTACCAAGCCATGACTCAGAGCTCTGATTCTCTCCTAAGCTCTGGAATTGCATTTCCAATTTTTAGTTTGATTTTTTTCTAGCTATCATTTGCTAACAATTACTGTTGAGTCACGCATTCTTTCTTTAAACTGTCTTAAGAAACCCTTATAAGACAGATACTCTGCCCACTTTGCAATAAGGAGATACAGATTTATTTATTTATTTAGTTAGTTATTTTTAAAGATTTTATTTATTTATTTGATAGAAAGAGAGATAGCAAGAGCAGGAACACAAGCAGGGGGAGTGGCAGGCAGGGACAGAGGGAGAAGCAGGCTCCCTGCCAAGCAAGGAGCCCAATGTGGGGCTCAATCCCAGGACCCTGGGATCACAACCCGAGCCAAAGGCAGATGCTTAACTGACTGAGCCACCCAGGCGTCCCTTATTTATTTTTAAAGATTTTATTTATTCATTAGAGAGAGAGAGAGAGAGTGAGTGCATGAGGCGGGGGAGGGGCAGAGGGAGAAACAGACTCCCCACTGAGCAGGGAGCCTGATGAAGGGCTAGATCCCAGGATCCTGGGATCACAACCTGAGCCAAGGGCAGATGCCCAACAGACTGAGCCACCCAGGCACCCCTGAATATAGATTTTTATTTTTGAATATAGATTTTTAGATGAAAGCTCCCAGTTATTAAATGATGTTTTTGAGTTATGCACACATTTTTAAAAAATGTGAGGGCCAAACAAAGCATGTCTACAAGCACCTCAACCTTAACACCTCTGTAACTGTATTCATCTTTTCCCTTCAAACCTGCTCACATTCCTGCCCATATCGCAGTAGGGTCATCTCTAGCCACAGAATGTGTGGGGTTCAAAACTGAAGGTGTTTCTCCTTTCTCCCCTTCATCCCAAATTCCCAACCCCAGAATTATCTCTCAAATCTGATACTCCTCTACCCACCCTCCCCCCGCTACTGTCTTCGGTCAAGTTCTTATTTCTATTTGCACTATAGCACTACCTCTTACCTGGTATCCTTACTTCCCAGCTTTCTCCTCTGCAAAACTGCTGGTTAAATTAAAAAAAAATTGCCCCCAAATCAATGGAGAGAAAGGACATACTTTTAAAAAGATAAGTTGGGGAAAATTGGGTCGCTGTATGGAGAAAATTAAAACTGGATCTCCACCTAACACCACATGGGAGAGTGGATTCTGGATGGGTTAAGGATCTAAATGTAAAAGGTAAAATGACAAAATAATAGAAGAACACATAGGAGAATATCTTTGTGATTTTGGTTCAGGGAGGACTTCTTAAACAAAATAAAGCAAAAGACTTAAATGTAGGGGAAAAAATGGACAAATGTGATTGTATTAAAACTGAGTATTTCTGTAAATGTTAACAGATGAAATAATAAGAAAAGGTGTTTATAATATGTAAACCAACCTAAGGGTTAATATATAGAATACTTGAAGGTACTTCTGCAAAAGACAGCAACCCCAATGGGGAAAAAAATGGACTAAAGATTAAAAATATGGTCCAAAGAAGTTTCTAGCGGAGGAAACCTGAAGAACTAATAAGCATATGAAGAGAAGCTCCTCACTGGTGATCAAAGAAATGCAGATAAAAACAGCAATGAAATCTCAGTTTATACCGATGAGACTAGTACATATTAGAAAGTGTAGGTGGGGGCGAGGGAATTCAGTTACCCTCCTGCATTACTGGTGAAAATATAAAGTAGTGCAGCTGTTTAGGATGGCAACCTAGCACAATTTAATCAAATTAAGTATATGCATGCCCTGTGAACAGTAATTCTGGTCCTGAGTATATATCCCAAAGGAATTGTTATACAGATGTGTAATGAGACACATAGAGATGTTTAGTGAAGTTTTTTTTTTTGTCATATGGTAGTGAGGAGCTGTGTCATCTGGGTGTTCATCAGTGGGAGAGTGGATAGTAAAATGTTATGGATGTATACCACGTGTACAATATAGCAATTACAATAAACATAGATTATATATATGCACTGCCATATGGATACATTTTAAAATCATAATGTTTAGTAAAAAAAGAAGTAAAAGAGAATGAGTTATGTGACACACTGCCATTTATGTTAATTAAAAATACAGACATACTTTTATATGATAAAGGGTTAGTATCCAAAATATATAAAGAACTTATGCAACTCAACACCAATAACCCCACAAATAATCTAATTAAAAATGGGCAGAAGAGGGGCTCCTGGGTGGCTCAGTCGTTAAGGGTCTGCCTTTGGCTCAGGTCATGTTCCTGGGGCCCTGGGATGGAGCCCCACATCGGGCTCCCTGCTCTGCAGGAAGCCTGCTTCTCCTTCTCCCACTCCCCCTGCTTGTGTTCCCTCTCTTGCTGTGTCTCTCTCTGTCAAATAAATAAAATCTTAAAAAAAAAAAAGGGCAGAAGAGGGGTGCCTGGGTGGCTCAGTCAGTTAAGCGTCTGACTCTTGATTTCAGCTCAGGTCATGATCTCAGGTTTGTGAGACCTGGATCAGGTTCTGCAGTGAGTGTGGAGTCTGCTGAAGATTCTCTCTCCCTCTCCCTCTGCTCCTCTCTCTCTCTCTCTCTAGTTAAAAAAATGTGGGTAGAAGACATGAACAGACATTTCTCTAAAGAAGACATACAGATGGCCAAAGTCAGGAAAATGCAAATCAAAACCACAATGAGATAGCACCTCACACCTGTCAGAAGGGCTAAAATAAAAAACACAAGAAATAACAAGTGTTGTCAAGGATGTAGAGAAAAGGGAACCCTCATACACCGTTGATGAGAATGTCAGTTGGTACAGACACTGTGGAAAAGAGTATGCAAGTTCCTCAAAAAATTAAAAATAGAAATACCATGTGATTCAGTAATTCTGCTATTGGGGTATTTACCCAAAGAAAACAAAAATGTTAACTTGAAAAGATGTATGCACCCCTATGTCCATTGCAGCATTATTTATGATAGTCAAATTATGGAAGGCAGCCCAAGTGTCCATTGATAGATGAATGGATAAAGAAGTTGTGGTATGTACATACAATGGAATATCACTCAGCCATAAAAAAAAAATGAAATTTTGCCATTTGCAACATGGCTAGATCTAGAAAGTATAATGTTAAATGAAATAAGTCAGAGAAAGACAAATACTATATGATTTCACTCACGTGGAATTTAAGAAACAAAACAAATAAAGAAAAAAGAGACAAACCAAAACACAGATTCTTAACTATAGAGAACAGACCGATGGTTACCAGAGGGGAAATGGGTAGGCGGATGCGTGAAATAGATGAAGGGGATTAAGAACATACTTATCACAATGAGCACTGAATAATGTATAGAATTGTTGACTCACTATATTTTACACCTGAAACTAAATAACACTGTATGTTAACTATACCATAATTAAAATAATAAAAGACATGCACATTTTGTAAGAACACACACAAACAGGAACATAAATACAAAAATGAAAATATTGAATGTTATGGAACCTGGGTGGCTCAGTCGGTTAAGTGTCTTCCTTTGACTCAGGTCATGATCTCAGGGTCCTGGGATGGAGCCCAGCATCGGGCTCCCTGCTGAGCAGGGAGTCTGGTTCTCCCTCTTCCTCTGCTCCTCCCCCCTGCTCATGCTCTCTCTCTCTCTCTCAAATAAATAAAGTAAAATAAAAATCTTAAAAAAAAAGAAAAGAAAATATCATTAAATGTTAAATGATTGCATATAGTAGGAGTTAAGGGGATTGAGATAGAATATGAGGATAAAAAGAGAATAAGAGGCGGAGGAGTAGGAGACCTAGATTTCGTCTGGTCTCAGGAATTCAGCTCAATAGGGATCAAACCATTCTGAACACCTACGAACTCAACAGGAGACCGAAGAAGAGAGTAGCAAAAACTCTCTGAACAGAAAAGTGACCACTTTCTGGAAGGTAGGACGTGCGGAGAAGTGAATCCGAGGCGATATTCGGGAGGATAGACGGAGGGGGAGGGGCCTCCGCCGGCCGCTTCTGGCAAGTGATAGAGCCGCAGAGCACAAAATCGGACCTTTTACAAGTTGGCTCCGTGGAGGGACGTCGCTGCAGTGGCTAAGCGGGGGGTGGAATCCTCCTGGGACAGTGTGGTCTCAGGACCCTTGGGGTCACAGAGAGACCGGGGGTGCCTGAGTGCGCCAGAGCTCCCAGGTATCAGAGCGGGGAAGCCGGCTGCAGAGACGGAGCAGAGTCGCGGGCTCTCAGCTCGGGGTTGCCATAAACGGTGATCCGCGGCCCATTCGCGGCACAGCTCCTCCAGCAGGGACCCAGCAGGCGGCAGATCCGGGGAGACTCCCCTTCCTTCCCGGGGAGGAGCGGTGCGGGAACGCACTGCAGGGATCTGCTGGGTTTGGAGACTCCGTGCGGGGTCGGGTACCAGAGATAGCAACGCTCGGTCACAGGCCGGGTGAGCACGGAGTGCGGCCAGAGACCGGGGACACGGGAGTGACTGCTTTTCTCTGGGGGCACACTGAGGAGCGGGGCCCCGAGTTCTCGGCTCCTCCGGGTGGAGATTGGGAGGCCACCATTTCTGCCCTGGTCCTCCAAGGCTGTACGGAGAGCTTGCAGGGAACAAAAGCTCCTGAGAGCAAACCGGAGCAGCTTCCTTAGCCCGGACCCACAAGGGCGGGGCAATTCCGCCTCCGGCAAAGACATTTGGAAACCAC
>NW_027397075.1:29818701-29868645 GCF_003265705.2 Callorhinus ursinus | reverse complement strand
CTGGAGGGTGTTATGCTGAGTGAAATAAGTCAATCAGAGAAAGACATGTATCACATGACCTCACTGATATGAGGAATTCTTAATCTCAGGAAACAAACTGAGTGTTACTGGAGTGGTTGGGGGTGGGAGGGATGGGATGGCTGGGTGATAGACATTGGGGAGGGTATGTGCTACGGTGAGCGCTGTGAATTGTGCAAGACTGTTGAATCACAGATCTGTACTTCTGAAACAAATAACGCAACATATTTTAAGAAAAAAGGAAAAGAAGAAGATAACAGGAGAGGAAGAAAAGGGGAGTATGTCAGAGGGGGAGATGAACCATGAGAGATGATGGACTCTGAAAAACAAACTGGGGGTTCTAGAGGGTAGGGGGGTGGGGGGATGGTTTAGCCTGGTGATGGGTATTGAGGAGGGCACGTTCTGCATGGAGCACTGGGTGTTATGAACAAACAATGAATCATGGAACACTGCATCAGAAACTAATGATGTAATATATGGTGATTAACATAACAATAAAAAAATTAAAAAAAAAAGAGAATAAGAAGAAAGTTTTGTCTAGGCAAAAAAATGATAATAGGCCATGCATGACCTGTCAAGTATGATTAACTCATCCTTATGCATTTGAGGTCCAATAAAAATCATACCCCCCCCAGCACAGAACACACACAAACACAATTTCCTCTTGGTACGCCCAAAGTTAACTTTCCTCCACTGACTGTCACCTATAATTAAATGTCAAAGTTCATAATAATCTATCCCTAAGGTAGTCCGTCTTCCACCTGCCCCTGAAATTCTTGTCATTCCTGAACGTACCTTTCCTATTGTTTCCGTCTTGAGTTTTGACTCTTATATTGTATTGTGATAATTTGTTTACATGTGTGTTTTCTCATTAGTTTGTGAGCTTCTGAAGTTCCCAAGGGCATATAAATTGTTTTTAAAGATTTTATTTATTTATTTGCCAGACAGAGAGAGAGGGAGAGTACAAGGAGGGGGAGTGGCAGACAGAGGGAGAAGCAGGCTCCCCGCTGAGTAAGGAGCCCGATGTGGGACTCGGGCATATATTTATATGCCCAAGGGCATATAAATTAAATAGCATATGGATTTTATTTTTGTTTCTTTGTTTTTAGGATTTTATTTTTAAGTAATCTCTATACCCAATGTGGGGCTTGAACTTACAACTCCAAGATCAAGAGTCACATGCTTTACCAACTGAGCCAGCCAGGGGCCCCAGTACTATGTGGTTTTAACCCTCAGGAAAATTATAGCTTGTCAGATGATACATCTATTGTCCACGTAGACAAGCATTTATTTTTTATTTTATTTTATTTTTTTTTAAGATTTTATTTATTTATTTGAGAAGGAGAGAATGAGAGACAGAGAGCACAAGAGGGAAGAGGGTCAGAGGGAGAAGCAGACTCCCTGCCGAGCAGGGAGCCCGATGCGGGACTCGATCCCGGGACTCCAGGATCATGACCTGGGCCGAAGGCAGTCGCTTAACCAACTGAGCCACCCAGGCGCCCGACAAGCATTTAGTGAATGGTTTCTAAATGTTGAATTAAGTGATTACTCAGTGAATTATCAAATCCAGCTACAACCTGGATCCAGTCAAATCCCCAATGTCTTCTGGAATTGAGTCTTGCTATGGAGAAATCTGAGGCCATCCTGACTTTTTTCTCCCATATAAATGATTTAACCTTTTCAGTCCAATAACTTTATTAGGATATGCCTTTTTGGATGAGTTTTTTCTGGTACTTAGTAAGTCATTCTGATATGTACGCTCATGTCCTCATTTGTTTCAGGAAAGTTTTCTTGAATATCTTGCACTATTTATTATTGCATTATTTTGATTTTCTTCTTCAAGGATTTCAATTATGCAAATGTTGACACTCCTTGTTTTCTAGATAATGCTCTTTCCTTTAAAATCTTTATTTCAGTCTTCTTATTTTTATACTCTAGGACTCTTATGGTATTTTTTTTTCTGGGTCCGTTCCCCCTGTGTTTTCCTTCTTTTTCATCCTCATCTCTCTTGGGTTTACTTTTTCCCTGTACTTCTTTCATTTTACATTTTATCTCCTAAGATTATCTCATCATCTCTTCCCAGAAGTCTTATATTTCTGCTTGGAGTGTGTCTTCCAGAGTTGCAATTACTTCACTGACATTTCTTAAACTCGTGGTGAAAATTTTAGTTATATGTGTTTCTTTTAATTTTAATTTTAAAGATTTCTTTATTTATTTGAGAGAGAGAGAGTTGGGGGAGGGACAGAGGGACAGAATCTTCAAGCAGACTCCTGCTGAGTGTGGAGCCTGACACGCGGCTGGATCCCATGACCCATAAGATCATGACCTGAGCCAAAGCCAAGAGTTGGACACTGAACTGACTGAGCCCCTTTAATTTTAGTTTTTAAATTTGAGTATGGTGGATGCACAATGTTACATTAGTTTCAGGTGAAGAACATAGTTATTTGACATCTCTATATGTTATGCTATGCCCACCACTTTCGCCTGTTTCTTTATAGCTTTTCTTTTTTTCTTGGTCAGTGTGATTTGTTCATTGCTAAGTTTGTAATTGTTTTCACATTTTAAAAAAGTACATTTGTATCAATGCTGTGCTAGATCCTTTTAAAAAATTTGTTATCTGTTTATTTTTATTAGATTCAGAGGTGATTCATCAGTTGCATATAGTACCCAGTGCTCATTACATCAAGTGCCCTCCTTAATGTCCATCATCCAATTATCCCTTCCCTGCACCAACCTCCCCTCCAGCAACCCTCACTTTCTCCGCTATGGTTAAGAGTCTCTTACAGTTTGCCTCCCTCACAATTTTCATCTTATTTTATTTTTCCTTCCCTTGGTCTATATTTATCTGTTTTGTTTCTTAAATTCCACATATGAACGAAATCGTATGGCATTTTCTTTCTCTGATTTATTTCACTTAGCAGAATACCTTCTAGTTCCATCCATGTCATTGCAAATGGCAAGATTTCATTCTTTTTGATGGCTGAATAATATTCCATTGTATGTACATAACTACATCTTCTTTATCTATTCATCTGTCGATGGATATCTGGGCTCTTTCCATAGTTTGGCTATTGTTGACATTGCTGCTATAAACATTTGGGTGCATGTGCACCTTCAAATCACTATGTTTGTATCCTTTGGATAAATACCTAGGTAGTGCAATTGCTAGGTTGTAGGGTAGCTCTATTTTTAACTTCTTTAGGAAACTCCATACTATTTTCCAGAGTGGCTGCCCCAGTTTGCATTGCAAAGAGGGTTCCTCTTTCTACCTCATCCCTGCCAACATCTGTTGTTTCCTGAGTTGTTAATTTTAGCCATTCTGACCCCTGTGAAGTGGCATCTTACTGTGGTTTTGTTTTGTATTTCCCTGATGCCGAGTGATGTTGAGCATTTTTTTCATATGTTTCTTGGTCATTTGTATGTCTTCTTTGGAGAAATGTCTGTTTATGTCTTCTGCCTCTTTCTTTCTCTCTTTCTCTTTTTTTCTCTTTCTTTCTCTCTTTCTCTCTCTTTCTTTCTTTTTTAAAGATTTTATTTATTTATTTGAGAGAGAGAGAGAGAGAGAGAGAGAGCACAAGGGGGGGTGGGAGAGCAGAGGGAGAGGGAGAAGCAGACTCCCCACTAAGCAGGGGGCCCGACACTGGGCTTGATCCCAAGACCCTGAGATCATGACCTGAGCTGAAGGCAGACGCTTAATGGGCTGAGCCACCCAGGCACCCCTTTCTGCCCATTTCTTGACTGGATTTTTTTGTTCTTTTGAGTGTTGAGTTTGATAAGGTCTTTATAGATTTTGGACACCTGCCCTTTATCTGATAAGACATTTGCAGATATCTTTTTCCATTCCATAGGTTGCCTTTTAGTTTTGTTGACTGTTTCCTTTGCTGTGCAGAAGCTTTTTATCTTTTTTTTTAAAGATTTTATTTATTTATTCATAAAAGACAGAGAGAGAGAGAGAGAGAGAGAGAGAGAGGCAATGGGAGAAGCAGGCTCCAAAGGAGCAGGGAGCCCGACGCGGGACTCGATCCCAGGACCCTGGGATCATGACCTGAGCCAAAGGCAGACACTCAACCATCTGAGCCACCCAGCGCCCCCAGAAGCTTTTTATCTTGATGAAGTCCCAATAGTTCATTTTTGCTTTTGTTTCCCTTGCCTTTGGAGATGTGTATAGCAAGAAGTTGCTATGGCCAAGGTCAAAGAGGTCGCTGCCTGTGTTCTCTTCTAGGATTTTGATGTTCCTATCTCACATTTAGGTCTTTCATCCATTTTGAAGTTATTTTTGTGTATGGTGTAAGAAAGTGGTCCAGTTTCATTATTTTGCATGTGATTGTCCAATTTTCTTAACACCATTTGTTGAAGAGACTGTCTTTTTTCCATTGGATATTCTTTCCTGCTTTGTCAAAGATGAGTTGACCATAGAGCTGAGGTTCCATTTCTGTGTTATCTATTCTGTTCCATTGATCTCTGGGTCTGTTTTTGTGCCAGCACCATACTGTCTTGATGATTGCAGCTTTGTAAGACATCTTGAAGTCCAGAATTGTGATGCCTCCTTTGCTTCACAATTTGGTTTTCTTTTTCAACATTCCTTTGGCTATTCAGGGTCTTTTCTGGTTCCATACAAATTTTAGGATTATTTGTTCCAGCTCTCTGAAAAATGTTACTGGTATTTTGATAGCGATTGCAATGAATGTGTAGTTTGCTCTAGGTAGCATAGACATTTTAACAGTATTTTTTCTTCCAATCCATGAGCATGGAATGTTTTTCCATTTCTTTGTGTCTTCCTCAATTTCTTTTATAAGTGTTCTATAGTTTTCTGAGTACAGATCCTTTACCTCTTTGGTTAGGTTTATTCCTAGGTATCTTATGGGTTTTGGTGCAATCGTAAATGGGATTGATTCCTTGATTTCTCTTTCTTCTGCCTCATTATTTGTGAATAGAAATGCAATTGACTTCTGTGCATTGATTTAATATCTTGCGACTTTGCCGAATTCCTGTATCAGTTCTAACAATTTTTTTGCTGGAATCTTTTGGGTTTTCTACATAGGGTATCATGTTGTCTGTGAAGAATGAAAATTTGACTTCTTTCTACCAGTCTGGATGTCTTTTATTTCTTTTTGTTGTCTGATTGCTGAGGCTAGGACTTCTAGTACTATCTTGAACAACAGTGGTGAGAACGGACATCCCTGTGGTGTTCCTGACCTTAGGGGAAAAGCTCTCAGTTTTTCACTGTTGAGCATATTTGCTCTGGTTTTTTCGTATATGGCTTTTATGATATTGAGGTATGTTCCTTCTATCCCTACACTGCAGAGTTTTTATCAAGAAAGGATGCTCTATTTTGTCAAATGCCTTTTCTACATCTATTGACAGGATCATAAGGTCCTTATCCTTTCTTTTATTAATGTGATGTATCACACTGATTGATTTGCAGGTATTGAACCACCCCTGCAGCCCAAGAATAAATCTCATTTGATCATGGTGAATAATACTTTTAATGTACATTCAGAGTACTCTCCCACTCCCCCTGCTTGTGTTCCCTCTCTTGCTGTGTCTCTCTCTGTCAAATAAATAAAATCTTAAAAAAAAAGTACATTCAGAGTAATTATTGAAAGATATAAATTTAGTGCCATTGTATTACCTGTAAAGTCACTGTTTTTTTCTTAAAGTTTTTAAAAAATTATTTATTTATTTGACAGAGAGAGAGAGAGAGAGAATACAAGCAGGGGGAGCAGCAGGGAGAGGAGAGGCAGGCTCCCACCGAGCAGGGAGCCCAACTTGGGGCTCCATCCCAGGACCCTGGGATCATGACCCGAGCTGAAGGCAGATGCCTAACCAACTGAGCCACCCAGGCGCCCCTGTAAAGTCACTGTTTCTGTAGATTGTCTCTGTTCCTTTCTGGTCTTTGTTACTTTGTTACTTTTGGGCTCTCTTTTTGCTTAAAGGATTCCCTTTAATATTTCTTGCAGGTCTGGTTCAGTGTTCAGAAATTGCTTTAGTTTTTATTTATCCTGGAAACTCTTTATCTCTCCTATTCTGAATGACAGCCTTGCTGGATAAAGTATTTTTGGCTGCATATTTTTCCCATTTAGCACACTGAATATATCATGTCAGTCCTTTCTGGCCTGCCAGGTCTCTGTGGTCAGATTTGCTGCCAGCCTTATGTTTCTATCCTTGTAGGTTAAAGACCTCTTGTTCTGAGCTGTTTTCAGGATTTTCTCTTTATATCTGAAATTTGCAAGCTTCACTATTATATGTTGAGGTGCTGACCTATTTTTATTGATTTTGAGGGAGGTTCTCTGTGCCTCCTGGATTTGAATGCCTGTTTCCTTCCCCAGATTAGGGAAGTTCTTAGCAATAATTTGTTCAAGTAAACCTTCTGCCCTGGCCCTGTCTTTATCTTCTGAGACCCCCTATTGTATGGATATTATTTTGCTTTATGGAATCACTGATTTCTTGAAATCTCCCTCGGTGATCCAGTAGTTGTCTTTCTTCTTTTCAGCTTCCTTATTTTCCATCATTTTGTCTTCTATATCACTGACTCTCTTCTGCCTTCTTTATCTTTGCTTTTAGAGCCTCCATTTTTTTTTAGAGCCTCCATTTTGACTGCATCTCAGTAATAGCATTTTAAATTTCAGCCTGATTAGATTTTAGTTCTTTTATTTCTCCAGAAAGGGATTCTCTAGTGTCTTCTATGCTTTTTTAGAGCCTAGTTAGTATCTTTATAATTGTTGTTTTAAATTCTAGTTCAGATATCTTACTTGTATCCATATTGATTAAATCCCTGGCAGTGAGTGCTGCCTCCTGTTCTTTCTTTTGTGGTGAATTTCTCCATCTCGTCATTATGTCCAGAAAAGAAAAGAAGAAAGAGAGAGAAAAGACAATACCAACAACAACAACAGAAAAAAATAACAAAAACAAACCAGAAGAAAACAAAAACAAAAGAAGAAAAAAATCAAACCAGAAACAAAACAAAATATGAGGTCCTGAGTATATTTTGGTCTGCTTGTTAAAAGAAACTAGATCCCAAAACAGGAAAGAAAGAAAAACTTATATATATACAAAAATAAAGTAAAATAAAATAAAATACAATGAATGGAAACCAAAAATTTAAAAAGTTTAATTTCAAAAAAAAATTTATATATATATTATAACATATATAAATAAAAATTAAAAAAGAATGAAAAAAATAAGAAAATAGCTGAAAAAAATAAAACAAAGATTAAAGAATTAAAAAATAGAAAAACAGCCCAACCACAAATGCTACATACTGTTTCCCCTAAGAGCTGAAGTTGCAATAAACTCTGTGCTAGCCAGTTATTCCTGCTGGTCTCGGGGAGGGGTGTGTTGTGCTGATGCTCAGGTACCTTTGAACTTGTAGAAATGTGCCTCCCTTGCCAGGGGGCTGAGCTCCAGATTGCGCTATGCGGCGCTGCTTTGCTTCCTGAAGGCTTTCAGCACCGATTGGGGGAGGGATGAATATGGCGGCTCCTTGCTCTCTAGCCCCAGAGCTGAAAGTTCGTGCCTGTCACTCTTCAGTGAGCCCTCACAGAATAGCTGTCAATCACTTTTATCTCCCCAGTTTCTGACGGAACTCTGTGTTTACCCACCCGACCAAGCATTTTTATCTCAGGCATGTGACTGAGTTTCAAGTCTCCAAATTTTATGGACTCCTGCAGCATGGACCCCCACTGTTGTCCCAGGGTGGGAGCGGGGGTGTCTCACCAGGCTTCTGCCAGGAAAGCGGTTGCAAGACTGAGCAGCGGTTCACAGTTTATGGCAACACGGGGCAGATAGCTGGAGCCTAGACTGGCCATTTTCAGCTGGTTTCCTCGCTCCGATGCTTGGGAGTTCTGACGCATTCAGGCACCCCTGTTCTTCTTGTGATCCTGGTGATCCTGAGATGATGCTGTCCTACTTGGGATTCCACCCAGCTTCACCACCTTTAAGCCAGGGGCATCCCCTACTGTAGCCGACTTCTAAAAGTCCTGATTTTGCACTCTGCTGCTTATAATACTTTGCAGTAGCCTCCTTAGGTTGGTTCCCTCCCCTTGCCATATCCTTGGTTATATTGCCCCAGATTCAAGTCTCTGTACATCCTACCTTCTGAAAAGTGGTCGCTTTTCTATTTGTAGAATTGCAGCATTTCTTTTCTCAGATCTCTGATTAATTTTGCAGGTGTTCAGAATGATTTGATAACTATCTCACTGAATTCCAGGGACCAGACAAACTTAGGGTCCCCTACTCCTCTGCCATCTTAACTAGCCCCTGCTAGATCCTTTTTTTTTTTTTTTACTGCCTAACAATGAATGAGTTAGATTTTCATAAACCACCTTTTTGCAGATTATCGTACAGCAAGAGAGGCAGGTCGGATAGCGTTTGAGAACTTATAACCCAAAGGCTCTCTCATTCTCTGTTACTGTAGGAACATACTGCTCCCAAAGATTTGGATTATTTTTGTGATTCTTTGAATAGTCCCACGCTGCCCCTGGGCCCATGATAATCACTGCTCTACTTTCTGTCTTTATGAATTTGACTACTCTAGGTACATCATATAAGTAGAATCATACAATATTTGTCCTCCCATGTCTGGCTTACTTCACTTAGCACAGTGTCTTCAAACATCCATGTTGTAGCATGCATGAGAGTTGCATTCCATTTTAAGGCTCAATAATATTCCATTCTACATATATGACACATTTTGTTCATCGATTCATCTTTCAGTGGGCATTTGGGTTGTTTCCACCTTTTGGCTATTGCAGATAATGCTGCTATGAACATTGGTGTATACTAATTCTGTATTTGTTTCTTTGTTTTGCTTTCCTAGCTGCTGTGTGCTTTCCAGGAGGTTTAGGATGCTGATCTACACAGCTATGATTATTCTGGTCAATCCCTGGAAGCTGCATTTTATTTTATTTTTAAATTTAAATTTAATTTTTATTTAAAAATTTTTTTTAAAGATTTTATTTATTTGAGAGAGAGCGAGAGCACAAGAGCAGAGTGAGAGGCAGAGGGAGAAGCAGATTCCCTGCTGAGCAGGGAGTTTGATGTGGGGTTCGATCCTGGGACTCTGGGATCATGACCTGAGCTGAAGGCAGACGCTTAACTGATTGAGCCATCCAGGTGCCCCAGAAGCTCCATTTAAAAATAAATATTGCAGATATTCTTTTGGTCAGCCAAGTTTGGAAAACACTTTTTTTACCATTTCCATTTGAGTAAAATCAAGTCAAAATAGCATCCGATAGTCCTGAGAAGAGAAGCACCTAGAAATCTGGGTAAGGTTGGTACCAGGAGAAGCATTGATGGTAAGAGGGAGCATTGGCATGTATAAACCGGTTAGATACATAAGAACCAGCTATTCTACTAACCACCATCTGCCAGAGCTGGTCCTGCTTCTCTAAGTATCCATGCAGGCACAGAGATAGGGTGACATGGATGGGTTAAAATGGCCTAATTCAACTTCTGGGCTGATTGTACCTATGGAAAATCCCTGTTTGGCTCTGCTTTCAAGAATGCCAAGCTTAGCTCAGCACTTACTCTGTGCATCTGCTGATGCTCATATTTTGGACTGGGGGTAACCCAAACCATGTTAGAGTAATTGTTGGCTCCTGGTTTTAACATTATAATTAAGAAACTTGTAAAGGTTTCCAAGAGCTATTGGCTGGTCTAAATTCACCTCTTGTGCATGTCTTAGATTTGCATCAAGGGAATAATGTGAGTACCCCGAGGGATAACCTTGATGACATAAGCAAACTGTAGTCATGGGAATATCTTTGAGGCTGTTTGTTAGCGAACTGTTGTTCAGACTCCATAAAGCAATGATATAGTGACTCAGGTAAAAGAGTTTAGGATTTTATCGCCAGCAGAGAGACACTCAGGTAGCTTTCTAGAGGGAGAAAAACATTTTGTGGGGCACCCGGCTGGCTCAGTTGGAAGACTATGCCACTCTTGATCTGGGGGTTGTGAGTTTGAGCCCCACATTAAATGTAGAGATTACTTAAATTAAGAAACTTTAAAAAAAAGATTTTATTTATTTATCTGACAGAGAGAGAGCACAAGCAGGGGGAGTGGCAGGCAGAGGGAGAGAGAGAAGCAGACTCAGGTCCCTCCCAGGACCCTGGGATCATGACCTGAGCTGAAGGCAGATGCCCAACTGGCTGAGCCACCCAGGAGCCCTTTAAATAAATAAACTTAAAAAAAAAATCCATTTTGTTGGCCGTAAGCACATTTTTATTTATTCAGCAAATATTTATTGAGCTCCTATTATGTTCTAGGTGCAGCAGATAAAGCAGAGGAAACGATTTAAAAAAAAAAAAGTCCCTGAAGTTACTGAGCTTTCATTCTGTTGTGGGAAATAGATGATAAGTGAACAAATATCAAGATCTTTTCAGACAGCAGAGAACACAGTACTAAGTAGACCAATTAAATAATGGTCATTGATGAAATGTATTGCAAGAACCCTTTAGATGTTGAGGCCCAGTGGTGTATTTCAACTATGATTTGTCTATAAAAATATATTTTACAAACAAATCTTCCTGACATGGAATTATTTTGCAAAGATCTTTCTCTTTTTTAAAGACTGAGAAAATGTGAAGATTCCTGGGTAAAGAAAACTAACAGTCTCAGTTAACAATATGGTTAAATACAAACTGGCTAGTACAGATTCTAGGTACTGTGGCATTTCAAGTAAGAACCGAGGGTTTCCATGGTTTTGGGGTCTGACAGTATGGAAGCTTTTGCATCTTCAAACAGATTTCAAACTTCACCCACAATTTCTTAAATTGGCTTATCCACTTGTTCACTTTCTTTGGTGTTCCATCCCTTAGCAGAGGGAGTGGGAGGTGGGAGGAGGAGGTTACTATGTGCTGCTCCCTGGGGGCTGCTGGTGTATAAAAATGGCTCCCCGAGATGGTTAGGAGAGTGCTTGTTGTGTCTAATTGGGATGACAGTGGTCGAGGGTGTTGTTGTTGTAGTTGTAGTTGTTAAGGAAAATATAGAAAGATCCCAAGGGCATGTGGGTGGGTCAGTCAGTGAACCGGCCAACTCTTGATTTTGGCTCAGGTCATGATCTCAGGGTCCTGGGAGGGAACCCCACTTTGGGATTGAGCCCTGAGAGGACTCTGTGCTGAGCAGGGAGTCTGCTTGATATTCTCCCTCTCCCTCTGACCCTCCCCTGCTCTCTCTCTCTCTCTCAAATGTCTTTTTTTAAAAAAAGATTTTATTTATTTATTTGACAGAGAGACACAGCGAGAGAGGGAACACAAGCAGGGGGAGTGGGAGAGGGAGAAGCAGGCTTTCTGCTGAGCAGGGAGCCTGATGCGGGGCCTTGCAGGACCCCAGGATCACGACCTGAGCCGAAGGCAGACGCTAAATCCACTGAGCCACCCAGGTGCCCCTCAATAAATAAATCTTTAAAAAGGCTTCCAGATATTAGAATGCCTGCTTGGTTGTCCACACCGTTCAGTGGAAAATGTTGCTGCTGCTTTGGGTTGTGAAAAATCCCTGCAGGAATGAAACATCGGTCCCTCTGGTTCAGCCTGAGCAGGCTAAGAACCTGATTGATTGTGGTTCACTTTCCTTTGATAATACCACACAGATATCTTTCCTGAAATATTTAAGTTGAAAGAATTGGGGCACCTGGGTGGGTGGTTCTGTTGGTTAAGTGTCTGACTCTTGATTGCAGCTCAGGTCATGTTCTCAGGGTCGTGAGATCGAGCCCCGTGTTGGGCTCTGTGCTGGGCATGGGGCCTGCTGAAGATTCTCTTTCTCCCTCTCCCTTCCCCCCCACCCCCCAAAAAGGAGAATGAATGACTAATTACAGAAAAAGAGAAAGGAATGTCTAAATGTCAGAAAAGAATGAAACTCTAAAGAGTTAGAAGCATAGGTCATTAAATTGAGGCTGATCAGAGAATTTGGTGGGGCTAAAAATCATTTCTTAAGGTGACCTGTCACCATTGAGTGTAAACTACTCTTATACAGATGATTTTTTTCTCTAGATGACATGCAAATATGAATGGAATTCCTCCTTTAATCATGTCTGCACATAAATTTTTAAAATTTCATTTTTTGTGTGTGTATTTGTGTCACTTGTGAGCTTACTACCTTTCTTTTTTTAATTAAAAAATTTTTTTTAAGATTTTATTTATTTATTTGACAGAGAGAGACACAGTGAGAGAGGGAACACATGCGGGGGGGATGGTGGGAGAGGGAGAAGCAGGCTTCCCGCGGAGCAGAGAGCCCGATGCGGGGCTTGATCCCAGGACCCCGGGATCATGACCTGAGCCGAAGGCAGACGCCCAATGACTGAGCCACCCAGGCACCCAAGCTTATTCCCTTTCTAATCACATTGGGGCAAATAAATTTGTCTGCCAAATATTAACTTGAAGGGGCATGAGGAAACATGTAGAAAATAGGAACCTACATCCAAATTTTACACAATTAGCAAACAGACTTGATGTTATGTCATTCCAGTTTATGTCAGACAAAAAGAATAGTATTTTCCTTATGAAAGAATTTACAAATAAAAAAAAAACATACCTAACATTAGTCAAGTACTATCTGGGGGAATGTGTCATTATCTGCTTATATAATGAACTCCCAAATGGATATGTGAAAAAACTACACACAAATTTTCTATCCCTGCTAGACTGAAGCAATGAGCCTGGAAACTTTTTAAAAGAAGGTTTGGCTTTTGAATAGTCAGTGCCTCACAGACTTGTTTATATGGGCTGCCCACCCCCCCCACCCCCACTGTAGGGAGATAGGAAAAAGCTGTTAACAGCAGAGATGATTTAAGTCTCAGTAAAATTTTTATTTTTAATTTTTTTTAAGATTTTTTTAAAAAGATTTTATTTATTTATTTGACAGAGAGACACAGCTAGAGCAGGAACACAAGCAGGGGGAGTGGGAGAGGGAGAAGCAGGCTTCCCCCTGAGCAGGGAGCCCGATGTGGGACTCGATCCCAGGACCCTGGGATCATGACCTGCGCTGAAGGCAGATGCTTAACGACTAAGCCACCCAGGCGCCCTAAGATTTTTTTTTTTTTTTGAGAGTGAGTGTGCAGGTGTGCTAGCGATGGGGGAGAGGCAGAGGGGCAGGGAGAGAGAGAGAGCATCTTAAGCAGGCCCCACGTCTAGCACAGAGCCTGATGCGGGGCTCAATCTCACAACCCTGAGATCATGACCCGAGTGGAAATCAGGAGTCCGACACTTAACTGAAAATCAAGAGTCCCATGCTTGGGGAGCCACCCTGGCACCTCAAGATTTCATTTTTAAGTAACCTCTACACCCAATGTGGGGCTCAAATTTACAACTCCGAGATGAAGAATAGCATGCTGTACGGACTAAGCCAGCCAGGTGCCCCTCAGTAAAATTCTTAAAAATCAAAAGAGAAAAAGTCTTCTTTACATTAAAATCTATTAATTATGTTGATACTTAAAAATCAAGCTTAAAATGTTCACTTTCAACATTGCTTTTAAAATATGATTTAAGGGGTGCTTGGGTGGCTCAATTGGTTAAGCATCTGACTCTTGATTTCGGCTCAGGTCATGATCTCAGGGTTGTGAGTTTGAGCCCCACGTCGGGCTCCATGCTGGCCTTGGAACCTGCTTAGGATTCTCTTGCTCCCTCTCCCTCTGCCCCTCCCCCAGCTTGTGCAATGCACACCTGCTCTCTCTCTCTAAAAAAAAGAGTAAAATATGATTTAAAACAAAATGCTTCACATAGTTTTCCTTTTCACTTACATGTAAGCATTGATGGACACTGAACCAATCAAAATTGACTTTTGTTTGTTTAGTTGATAAGATTAAATTTCTTTAGAATAATATTTTCATGTCCTTCTTTTCTTCCCTTAGCACATTGCTTGAATATGTGACCATTTTTCTTTTTACATTGCGTATTTTTTTAATTGCAAGGTACTATTTACCAAATTAGAGATGTCTGGAGGTAAATAGTAAATTATATTTACCTAAGACATACATTGCCACTAAGGGTACTATAATAAAAGTTGATAGTCTATGAAACAGGCCTCTGAGGCTTCTCTCACATATTATTTAGAAGATTTTCTTCTGAAAGAGTTGAAAAAGCTTTTAAGAATGAGGATCATCTTAAAATGAGTTATTATTGGGGTCAAGTCTATATCATTAGTACACTAGAAAATAAGTTTATGCTAGCAAGAGTATAATGATTCTGGAAATCTCATACTATTGATGGTATTATTAGTTAATAGAAATGTCCTGGAAATCTTCTGAATAATGTTTGTGAACGTAAAATGTACATAGTAATGATTTAATCCACAGGTTTACTACATTTCCCTTACTCTTCCTTCCCCCTCTTCTCTTCGTTCTTCCTCTTCCTCTGTTTGTCTTTTCAACTCCACAGAGTTGAAAGTCATTTAGTCATTCTCCCAGCATATTCTTCTTCAGTGCCTATTTCAGTCACTATTCTAGGTTTTGGAAATATAGCAGTGAAAGAAATATACAAAATTCCCTTTTTGGAGAAATCTGATGTATGTAGGACATGCAAGATAACATCGCCCACATTGGGACAGACCATCATCTTATATCTCCTGATATCATGCTCTGAGGACATACCACTTCGGTAGGGTTCCTGCCAAAAATGCATAATCCGAATCTAATCATGAGGAAATAGACAAACGCAAATGGAGAGACATCTGCAAAGTAACTGGGCTGAACTCTTAAAAAATGTCAAGGTAAAGAGTGACCACCACCACCACCAACGAAAGACTGAGGAGCTCTTCCAGATTACTAAATGCAATGCATAATCCTGGACTGAGCTCTGGATTAGGGAAAAAGAACTATAAAACACACTACTGGGAGGGCGCCTGGGTGGCTCAGTCGTTAAGCATCTGCCTTCGGCTCAGGTCATGATCCCAGGGTCCTGGGATCGAGCCCCAATTCGGGCTCCCTGCTCAGAGGGAGCCTGCTTCTCCCTCTCCCACTCCCCCCGCTTGAGTTCCCTCTCTCGCTGTGTCTCTCTCTGTCAAATAAATAAATAAAATCTTAAAAAAAACAAAAAACAAAGCACTACTGGGACAATTGATGTTATTTGAATATAGACTATGAATTAGATAACAGTATTGTATAATTGTTTAATTTTGAGATTTGGGTAATTATACCTATTACAATTAGGTATGCTATATATAGAAAATATATATAGAACACATGATATATATCTAAATATATATGTATATATTCATCATGTTTTTTTCTACATATCATATATATATAAAAATATATCTTGTGTGTTTTTTTTTAAAGATTTTATTTATTTATTTGACAGAGAGACACAGCGAGAGAGGGAACACAAGCAGGGGGAGTGGGAGAGGGAGAAGCAGGCTTTCTGCCAAGCAGGGAGCCTGATGCGGGGCTTAATCCCAGGACCCCGGCATCATGACCAGAGCCGAAGGTAGGTGCTTAATGAGTGAGCCACCCAGGCGCCCCCATATATTCTTTATATACACAGAAGACCATTTATATAGACATACATGACAGAGATGGAGAGTGACGGCAAGAGAGACATAAAGCCACGGCAGGCAAAGGGGTAAAATGTCAACAACAACTGATGAATTTAGGTTAAAAATATATTGGAATTTCTTCATCTGTTCTTGCAACTTTTCTATAAATTTAGATTGCATCAAAATAAAGCATTAAACATTTTTTTTCCTGGTGTAACTTACCTTTGCCTGTTAGTGGCTGGCTGAGGCGGGGGTGGTATTTCAGACATATAGTAACAAATCAGTAAAAAAATACATCATGTTAAGCGGTGATAAGTTCTCCAGGGAAAAGTAAAGCAGGGAAGAGGCATAGGGAGTGCCTGTGGGAAAGCTGCGATTTGTGTTTCATTTAAAAGGTTTCACTTTTTAGAGCATTTTGGGGTTTACTGAAAAACTGAGCAGGAAGTACAGAGTTCCCATATAAATCCTCTCCTCCCAACAGATTCCCCTGTTATTCACATCTTGGGTTAGTGTGATACATTTGTTACAATTGATGAGCCGATATTAACACATTATTATTAACTGAAGTCCATAGGGTCCATTAGGGTTTACTCTTTGTATTGTACAATTTTATGGGTTTTGCCAAATGCATAATGTCATATATCTACCGCTATGGTATTATATAGAATAGTTCTATTGCCTTAAGTTCCTGTTCTCTACCTATTCATCTCTTCTTATCCTTGAATCCCTGGCAATCATAGATCATTCTGTCTCTGCAGTTTTGCCTTTTCCAGAATGTCATATAGTTGGAATTATACCACATGTAGCCTTTTCAGATAGCTTCTTTCACTTAGAAATATGCATTTAAGTTTCCTCCGTGTCTTCTTGTGGCTTGACAGCTCCTTTCTTTTTATCACTGAGTACTATTCCATTGTACAGATGTACCCCAGTTTGTTTATCCATTCACTTATTGAAGAATAACTTGGCTGCTTCCAATTTGTGGCAATTGTGAATAAAGCTGCTAAAAATATACACGTGCAGGTTTTTGTGTGGACAAAAGTTTCCAACTCATTTGAGTAAATAACTGAGTGCAATTGCTGGTATTGTAAGTCTGTGTTTAGTTTTGCAGGAAACTGTCAAACTACCTTCCACAGCGGCAGTACCATTTTAATGAGCACAGGAGTTTTGACCTGCTGCGTTTCTGACCTGCGCCGGTTCACCCCTCCTTAGGCAACTCAACGGTCCCCTGACTCCTGGGAGGTCACTATGTTGATACCCAGCTTAGTGCAGACACCCAGCTGGCATAGGGCACTGCAGCCCAGAACTCCTGGGCTCAAGTGATCCTCCTGCCTCAGCCTCCAAAGTAGCTGGGGCTACAGGCGTGGGCCACTGCCCCCAGTGCTCCTGGCTGGACCATTTTGCATTCCTGCCAGCAGTAGATGGGAGTTCCTATTGCTTCACATCCTCACCAGCATTTGGTGTTGTCAGTTATTATTATTATTATTATTAGGTATGTAGTGGTATCTCATTGTTTTAATTTGCATTTTCTTAATGACATATGATGTTGAGCATCTTTTCTTGTGCTTATTTGCCACCTGTATATCTTCTTTGGAAAGTTGTCTTTTGAGATCTTTTGCCCACTTTGTTCAGATCTTTTGTCCGAGGGGTTGCCGTTTTAAATAGTGTGGTCAGAGGTCTCACTGAGACTTCTGAATGAAGATCTGAAAGAGTGAGGGAGCAAGCTGTTTGGAACTCTAGGGAAAGAGCATTCTCGGAAGAAGAATAAATACCTGCAAAGGCCTTGAATGAAGGGTGTATGTGGTATCTGCTAGGTTAGCAAGAGGTCTGTGTGGCATGAGGGAGTGGCCAACGGGAGAGATGAGCAGATAAGACCAGAGAAGCTAGGGGGTACAACTCAAGTGGCTTGTGGATCGTTAGGCCTTTGCTTTCATTCTGAGTGAGACAGGAACCAGAGGATCTTAAGCAGAACTTGATGTAATCTGACTTCTGTTTAATAGGCTCATTCTGGTTGCTGTGTTGAAAGCAGACCCAAGGCAGGAAGACATAAAAATAAAAGAGACTGGTGAGGAGAGTGGTGGCAAGATCAGGGAAGAGGTGAAGGTGACCAAGCACATGGTGGTATTGATAGAAAGGATGAGAAATGATTCAATTCTGCATATATTGGGAAGATACAGAATTTACTAATGGATTGGATGTGGGGGTGTGAGAGAAAGAAACAAACTGAGCATAGTCTGTTCAAAGGTAAACAGTGTCTGCAGCCAATGAAGCCAACTGTGCTGTTTCCACATATGGGGGCCTGGTGTGCCACGACTGCAAACAGTAGCTTCTTTGGTAGTGTATGAAGCCTGTTGCTTATAGGGCTTGCCCTAGGGGACCTTGGAGACAGAGCTTTCCAGTGTACATTCATGTCTGACCTCATGCTATCCCCAGTCTAGGCTCCAGAGAGATATGTAAGGTGCCTTTGGAAAGCCCCAGGGCACAGTGGCCAGGGTCCACATTGGCCAAGTCCTCATGTCCATCTGTGCCAAGCTGCAGAAAAGGGAGCATGTAACTGAGGTCCTATATAAGGCCAAGTTTAAATTCCCTGGCTGCCAGAAGGTCCACATCTCCAAGAAGTGGGGCTTTACTAAGTTTAATGGGGGCAAATTTGAAAACATGGTGGCTGAAAAGTGACTCATCCCAGAGGACTATGGGTTCAAATACACCCCTAATCATGGCCCCCCGGACAAATGGCAGACCCCATACTCATGAGAACCTTGGTGCTGTCCCCTCCTTATTCATGCCCACTGATGAAGCCTACTTCCTGTCAACAATAACAAAGATAAACTGAGTAATATTAAAATTTTAGGAATTTATTTGAGCAAACATTGATTTGAATCAGGCAGTGCCAAACCAGAAGCAGTTAGGAGCACTCTACTGGCAGGAACTAGGGGCAAGGTTTTCATAGAGAAGTAAAGCAAGGAAGTTATTTCATTGGCTGTCACTTAAGGGATGCAATATTTGGGAAAGCCTAGTTGGCTGTTTGTGATTGGTTGTTCTTCTTGACCTTGAGGCATTTGCAGGATTGACTCTGGCTTAGTTGTCAGTTTGCTTATGTAGGCTACCAAGGCATGAGAACCACCCTCAGTCTAGTGACCCTCTTGTTTGGTGACTCTAAGAGTTCTGCGTTTCTTTTGTTTGTTTTTCCCTAAGCAACTGAAGAATAGCATTGATTATGCTCTGTCATCCTAGGTGGGCACAAGGCCCTCTTTTTTCCTCTTTCTTCCTGATCCTCATTCTCATTTCTTCCATATCCCTCCCAGGCATCCACCAGTATGCTTGAGACTTGTATATTATGTAGAGTGTTTTAAATTTACACTGGTTCTGTGCGATCGATTTTATTTTGTTTCTCACACTTTTTCCACTTGACACCATGTCTTAAGAGCTAACCACATAGCTGAATGTATGCCCGCTGCATTAATTTTGGCTGCTGCTTAGTTTCCCACTGAATGCATACATTACACCTGATGGAGTTATACCCTTGACCACAAGCCCCCAGGTTGATTCCAACTCCCTGCCACTGCAAACAACTGTGGGATGCACACCCTCAAACAGATTCTAGTAAAGACCTGTGTGCAAGAGTCTCTGGAGTATATTCCCAGGAGTGTGATTGCTGGGACATATTTAGCTGCCTAATGACTGGTTGCCTTGGTTTACCATTGCGGACCAATAGCCTTTGAGGGAACCCTTCCTTCATATTCTTACCCATTCCTTTTTTTTTTTTTAAGATTTATTTATTTATTTTAGAGAAAGAGAACAAGCGAGCACAGGGAGGGGCAGAGGGAGAGAAAGAGAGAGAAACTTTAGCAGACTGCACTGAACACAGAGCCTGACAGAGGGGCTTGATCATGACCTGAGCCAAAACCAAGAGTCAGATGCTTAACTGACTGCACCACCCAGGGGCCCCCATATTCTTACTAATTCTTGATATTAAACTTTAAAATTTTTATAATGTGGTATCTCATTGTTATTTTAACTGCATTATTTGATTACTAGAGAGAGTTTGAGCTTGTTTTCATGGATTTGTTAGGCATTCATATTCCTCCTTCTGTAATTTGCCTATTCTAATTGTTTTTTTTTTTAGATTTATTTATTTATTTGAGAGAGAGAGAGAGAGAGCACAAGCAGGGGGAGGGGCAGAGGGAGGGATAGAGGGAGAAGCAGACTCCCCACTGAGCAGGGAGCCCAACTTGGGGCTTGATCCCAGGACCCTGAGATCATGACCTGAGCTGAAGGGAGACGCCTAAACGACTGAGCCACCCAGGCGCCCCTATTCTAATTCTTCGTCCAGTTTTCTGTTGGATTTCCTGCCTCTTGTTGATATACAGAAGTTCTCTCTATATTCTATTTTTTAAATTCTTTCTTAAAAGATTTATTTATTTATTTATTTGAGAGAGAGAGTATCTGAAACAGACTCTACACTGAGCACAGAACCTGATGTGGAGCTTGATCCCACAACTGCGAGATCATGACCTGAGCTGAAGCCAAGAGTCAGACTTATAACTGAGCCACACAGGCGCCCCTCTGTCTCTATTCTACATATGAACTCCTTGAGTTTTGGAGGTGGCAAATGTATTCTTCTAGGCTGTCACTTGTCTGTTAACTTTTTCTATGGTGTCCTGCCTCGAAAAGAAACCCACTTTTTCTATACTGAAATCTATACATTTCTTCACTGATGGTTTGTGGTTTTGAGACTTTCCTTACTAACTCTCTCCAATTCAAGGTCACAGAGATATTCTTCTACACTTTCCTTATCTTTATTGGTTTCCATTTCAGATTAAAGTATCTAATCTATTACAGTTCACATTTCTACGTGGTATGAGGTTGGACTCCAATTGGCTTTTTCTCCACGGACTAAGACAGTTCTCCCAGCATCAATTCCTGAATAATCTATCTTTTCTTCATTGTTGGAGATGCACCTTTATTGTATATGAAGTTTCTATGTACATATGGGTGTGTTTCTGGATCCCTATTTTGTTCCACTGATCTGTCTATTCCTGTGCTGGAATTAAGTTATTTTCATTGCTGTGGCTTTGTGATATGTCTTAATATCTGGTAAGAGAAGTTCTCCATCTTTGCTTTTCTTTTTCAAAATTGCCTTAGTTAGTTGTGTCTTAGTTATTCTTTGTATTTTTTAGTATCAGTTTGTCACATTCCTCTCAAAATCATGCTGGAATTTTGACTGAAAATGTATGATAGGTATGTGTTATTTTTAGAAGAACCTACAGGGGTGCCTGGGTGGCTCAATCAACTAAGCGTCTGACTCTTGGTTTCAGATCAGGTCATGATCCAAGAGTCGTGAGATCAAGCGCCACATGCTTGAAGATTCTCTCCCTCTGTCCCTATCCCCACTCATGCACTGCACTCTCTCTCTCTAAAATAATAAGTAAATTCTAAAGGAAAAAAAAAGAAGAAGAACCTATAGATTTCTACTGGTGAGCTGTTCCATATGAACATAGTATTCTATGTTTTCTGGTTCTCTTTAATGCTTTATTAAGGTTTTTAAGATGATTTTTAGGACTCCTGAGTACAGAAATAATGACAGATATATGTGGAAAGAGCCGAGATGCCCTTCCACAGATGAATGGATAAAGAAGATGTGGTCCATATATACAATGGAATATTACTCAGCCATCAGAAGGGATGAATATCCAACTTTTACATCAACATGGATGGGACTGGAGGAGATTATGCTAAGTGAAATAAGTCAAGCAGAGAAAGTCAATTATCATATGGTTTCACGTATTTGTGGAACATAAGGAATAGCGTGGAGGACATTAGGAGAAGGAAGGGAAAAATGAGGGGGGGTTGGAATTGGAGGGAGAGATGATCCATGAGAGACTACGGACTCTGAGAAACAAACAGGGTTTTAGAGGGGAGGGGGAGGGGGGATGGGTTAGCCTGGTGATGGGTATTAAGGAGGGCACATACTGCATGGAGCACTGGGTGTTATATGAAAACAACAGATCGTGGATAACCACATCAAAAACTAATGATGTATTGTATGGTGACTAACATAACATAATAAAATTAAAAAAAAAGAAAGAAGAAAGATACATTTACAAGAGTATCATGAATATTTAGAAACTACGTGTTCAGTAATAAAGGAATGGTTAAAAATTTGCAAATACTTTGACGTACGCGTTAACAGAACATTGCCTCAAAAAAACCATACTTTTGGGGCGCCTGGGTGGCTCAGTTGATTAAACGTCTGACTTAGCTCAGGTCATGATCCCGGGGTTCTGGGATCGAGCCCTACATCAGGCTCCCTGTTCAGTGGGGAGCCTGCTTTTCCCTCTCCCTCTGCCCCTCCCCACTGCTTGTGTTCCCCCCCACCTCAAATAAATAAATAAAATCTTAAAAGAAAACCCAAAAAACAAAAAAATAATACTTTCAAAGAATTTTTAATGACCTGAGAAAATATTCTTGCTATAATATTACATCATTAGTTAATGAGATTACAGAGACTTCAATTCTCTTTATTATGTATTTTGGGGTATCTTCCAAGTTCTCTAAAATGAACATGCTTGATTTTTGTGATAACTGTGTTTTTCTTTTAAAAAGTTGGTGGAGACAAACAAGGTTTGCATTTACCATCTGACTATACAGGAACATTGGGAAAATGGTTTCTGACTCATCTGATGAGCTCATCAGGCAAGAAACGATAATGCATACGAAAATTTCCTAGTTTGACTGCCTGCCTGCCCCAACTGCTGGCACTCTGCAGTTTTCTAGGCTACCTGACTCACTCAGCTAAGCATGAATCAATGTAATTTCACACATTGGCTTTTTCATGTAACAAATATTTAATAATCTGCTGCTATCTGCAAAGCGCTCTATTAGAGCCGTTGAAGACAAAGGGTCAAGTTAAAAAACCTCAGTCCCAAAGGGGCTCAGCATGGCATATTCAGACCCCAAGGGCTGCCTGGCTGTCAGGCCCACCTCTGTGCCAACCCTCAAGTCTTCTTAGCTCCATGCGTTCCAGACTTTTTTCACCTTCTTCGTGCTGTTCCCTCATTTGGAATTGCTTTCCTTCCTTGTCCACCTAAAAAATGCGACCTCACACATCTGTGAGGACTTCTCTGACCCTCCCACTTTCTCTGATGTTCTGCCAGCACTTCTGATGTGGCTCACACTTGGCATATTTTTTGCACATTCTTGTCTTTTTAGTCATTTTTCTAAAAGCAAAGTTGGAGGCATGATTATTATCTGCATTAGATACTGCATTTTTTGGTTGTAGCAGATAGGAAAAATGGAAATTCAGCATGTATATTTTAGAACAACACACCCCACAACACTTTTCCCTTGTGATATTGTTAGCAGATAGGGAGATTAGGGAGACATGTCTTGGCTGGCAGCCTTGGGCGAGTATAGGACCCCATGGGTGACAGTTCACTAGTAACTGTTTATAAGTTTTTTTTTTTTTTTAAGATTTTATTTATTTATTTGACAGAGAGATAGAGAGAATAAGCAGGCAGAGCAGCAGACAGAGGGAAAGCGAGAAGCAGACTCCCCGCTGAGCAGGGAGCCCGATGCGGGCCTCGATCCCAGGACCCTGGGATCATGACCTGAGCTGAAGGCAGACGCTTAACTGAATGAGCCACCCAGATGCCCCTGTTTATGTTTTAATCAGAGAGATTGTCTGACAGATTTCACTGAATCTGAGGGGATATTTATTAGGGAATTAACAGACTTTGGTAACTCAGAGACCAAAAAAGAGTGGTCATCAGGAGCTGAAGAAATGGCTCAGCCATGTCCTTGCGGACCCTGCCCTTGGCTCCATCCATTTATAGAAGGTATGTCTAATTCAGATTCCCAAAGGGCACCTTCCAAGAACCGAGCTTTGCTCTCTAGAGCTGTGTTTCTCTGTGGAAGTTTCTCCTTTGACTTTTAGGAAAGAGGTCTAGCTGGTCACTTGAGCAGGGCAGGCTCCGTTCCTTCTCCCAGACTCACCCATCAGCTCTTTCCCTTCTTCTACATGGAGGAGTGAGTGTGGGGACAAAGACAACGTTCCTTCCACGTGTCTCCCTCATGGGATGTGGAGTTGACATCCTCCCCGCCTTCCCCACCGTGGAAATGTGGAATGCCCCCACACCAATCATCTTGTACAGTTCTTAGAACTCCTCAGTGGTGTTCTTACTCTCATTTTATAAACATGTGGTAAGAAAATGGAGACAGCATGGGGCTGACAGGTCACTTGGAAGTTTTGGAGGAAAGAGAAGGAAAGAATTTGAGGTGCAAAGTCAGTACGCTTTTGTTTTTTGAAGGGAGAACTTGTTTATAAAACAAGGAGGGCTTTGTTTGTAGGCCAGTAGTTCTCAAACTTGAGTATCGGAATCACCTGGAAGGCTTGTTAGAACACAGACTGTGGGTTACACGCCCAAAGTTTCTGAATTAGAAGGTCTGGGGTGGGGCAGGAAAACTTGTATTTTTAACAAGTTCCCATGTGGTGTTGATGCGGTCAGGCCCATACTCTGAGAACCACTGGTGCAGGCTAAGGCAGGGGTTGGCAAAACATGGCCCCGGCCTGTGTTTTTTTTTTCCTCACTCATGAGCTAAGAATGGTTTTTTACATTTTTAAATGGTTGAAAAAAAATCCAAAAAAGAATAATATTTTATTGCAGGGGAAATAAGAAATTCAAATTTAGTTGCGCATAAATACAGTTTTATTGGGAAACAGCCATGCTTATTTATTTTTATTGTCTAAGGCTGCTTTAATGCTACAACAGCAGAGTTGAGTAGTTGTGACAGAGACTGTGTGGCCTGCAAATCCTACAATATTTACTACCTGGTCCTTTACAGAAGAAGTTTGCTGTGTACCCCTCTCCCCCCAGCAAGGAGTTAGTTGTGCTGGAGAGGTTAGTAATATGGGAGAAGGGTAGCTGATTGAAGTTCGGTCAAGGTGCTTCATGAGGCAGGACAGAACACAGGAGAGAAGGATCTCTTATCCTCTGAACTTGGAGGGAAGTTGGTGAGAATTAGGGTAAATCCAGGTAAAATAGATGTGCCAATTGGTTAGAATTTGATAAAGACCAATTACTAGAAGTGAGGGGGGAGGGGAATTGATAAAATTGGCTAAATTTAAAATATTTAAGGGGAAATACGAGAAATCATAAAAGACTAGCTGAGGCTGAAGACCAATAATTTTTAGTGGTTCCATATATATAATGTGTATCATTCTACCCAATTTTGCTTATTGTCCCAATGTAGGAGACGAAAGGTTAATCATAGTCTTGATCTTGAATGTGAAGATAGGTGTGCCTTGGAAATGGTGGTGTTCATGAAAGAACTGTGCATATGATCAACCACGTGAGTGTCCTGGGTTCAGAAGGGAAAAAAAGGTCAGGAAAAGGCTGACTGATAGAAATGGAAGGTTCAAGAAGTAGTGGACTGTCCTCTGGGATCAGAAATAATGGTGCTTGTCAGATCTGTACCTCTGAAACAAATAATGCAATATATGTTAAGAAAAAAAAAGAAGATAGCAAGAGGGGAAGAATGAAGGGGGGGAAATCGGAGGGGGAGATGAACCATGAGAGACGATGGACTCTGAGAAACAAACTGAGGGTTCTAGAGGGGAGGGGGGTGGGGGGATGGGTTAGCCTGGTGATGGGTATTAAAGAGGGCATGTTCTGCATGGAGCACTGGGTGTTATACACAAACAATGAATCATGGAACACTACATCAAAAACTAATGATGTAATGTATGGTGATTAACATAACGATAAAAAATTTAAAGGGGAAAAAAAAAAGAAATAATGGTGCTTGAAAGATGGGCGTCCACAGTCAGGATGAGTTACTTTAGTTCATTGAATCAACGGAAAAATTCCAGTTGGTAATTGCATCCAGGTATGATCTCAAGAATGGGTAGCTGAATGAAATGGAATTAGCCATCACTGAGTTATCAAGACACTAGGACACTTCAATGTTAGAAGGGTTATCCACTATGGATGTTGAAGACTTCCAAGATGATGCCCATTTACCAAGTAGTGTAAAAATGTAAGCGTGCAAAGTAAGCAGGTGTCAGAGATAGAATAACTCTCAAAAATGGAGCGATACTTCAAGGACAGGGAAGGCCTGGAAGTGCTCTTGGGAATGAAGAAGAGATTAACCTTGCCCACCCCCCTTTAGGTACATCAGCTGCAGAAATGGCTAACTCTCACAACTAGGCTGCAGTGGTCTTAGACCAGAACCAGGCCTTCATTATGACTAAGGGATTGAGATAATGTTCCATGAATTAGGGATGCAAAGAAGCTACAAGGTATGGGAGGGAAAGAAACAGTGGAGTAATATGGGGATGAGGGTGTTGGGGGGGAATCTATTTTGGTTACTGGCCAATTGAGTCAACACTGTGATGTCTGGCATGATTGAACAGCTATAGAGTTGTTCCCTGTAACTCTGTGTTGCGTGGTCCCTGAGTCTCAAGTGCAGAGATGAGGTCTGGATGCTGAGTCTGGGACATTTAAAGCTTGAGATGGTCAGCTGTGCACCTTATCTCTTAGAAATGTTAGGCTGATGCGGGCTGAAGCTTGGTAAATGAAGAATTTCATAGGGAATAATTTCCTCCCTCATCCATTTGACAAACCGAATAAATATGTTCCAGGCAATGTGAGATACTTAGGGCACAGAGATGAATAAGAAAGGATCATTATTTTTGTGTCTGTGAAAAGTTTAGTGTACAAGTGTGATTAGTGGACACAATGGAGTATTGTGGAGGGTTGCATGGGAGCGCACGGAGGGGCACATGCCCTGTTGGAGAAGATCAAGGAAAGCTTCTTGATTAAGGTCTTCACTGAGACTCAAGAGATGATTTGGACGAGTGGAGGTGCTGGGAGTGGAGGAAGGAGAAGAAATGGGGGACAGTAAGCAAAACAAAAGCACACAGACCAAGAGGCTTAGAAGAAGGGGCCTGTGTGTAAGGAGCTGAGAATTTGGGGGTGAAATGGCTGATGGCTGGAGGAAGCATTTGCAGATGAGTCGGGTGCCCTGTAAGCCAAGTCTGGTCTTTTCTGTGAGGGTTCTTGTGTCATCGAGGATTTTTAAGTCAGGGAATGACATGATGAAATCATCATTTTAAAAAAGTTCATTTGGTGGTGGTGTGGAGCATGAACTGGAACTTTCCTTTCTAATCACTCACAATAATTGGCACTGTAATCATAGCACTTCCTGTGGCCTGCTTTATAGTAAGATATTTGCGTAACCTGTCTTCTCTACTATTTTATGAGCTCCCGGTGCCAGGGAGCCTATTTTATTCAAAGGCATAATATTCCCTCCCATCACTTAGCATGTTCTTGGATCTACAAGTTTCTCAGTGAGTGTTCATGTGAAGATTAATGTACTCTCTTGTAGACAATTGTCTTTCATATTTTATCCTTGTTTCCTGCTTCCCCTGTCATTAATGCCCCACACTCAGAAACCAACGTGGTCTGTTCTAGATAGGAGACCCAAAATCAAGTTAGATAATTTGGCAAAGATGTTTTTCTTTAATTTTGAATTTATGTATATAAAAAGTCTGCAAAAAGTAAGATATATTTGGTATATATTATTGCCTTCATCAAAAGGAAATTATATAAAATTGGGACTGCTTTGGAAAGCCCAAGACGGACAGTGTCTATGCTTTTATCCATCAGGCATTTGGAGAGAATGTAATGAAGTCATCCATTTTGCTTGCAGGACCACAGTGGCTTGACCTCAGGAAGAGGGAAGTAAGTGGGTTCTCTGGAGCTGATCTGCTAAGACTCCTGAGAATAATTCTGAGAAAAGGCTTAACCTCTGCCTGAAAAATGGAGGCAAGGTGAGCACCCTGACAGGTGGCAGCAGCAGTGATATGAGGAGGAGAGAAAGGAAGGAAAGGGAAGATCTACTTGGGTAGGGCTACTGGCTTGCAGCCAGACTCCCATGAAGTGGTGATGGTGGGAGGGGCGCAGGGTATGCAAGGGAATCTAAAGATTGAGGCCATTTGGGGCGCCTGGTTTGCTCAGGTCATGATCGCAGGGTGCTGGGATCGAGCCCTGTGTCCGGCTCCCTGCTCAGTGGAGAACCTCCTTCTCCTTCTCCCTCTGCCTGCCACTCCGCCTACTTGTGAGTTCTCTCTCTCTCTCTCTCTGAAAAATGAATGAATAAAATCTTAAAAAAAAAAAAGGATTGAGGCCATTTGTAGCAGCAGGACAGCCTCAGGGGGTGGGGCACAGGATGGGAGATACCACCATCCTCAAAAGATTTCAGGAGAGAGCAAAGGGCTTGGACAAGGTAGGAAGTTCCCAGGGTGTGGGAGAAAAGATGCAGAGTGGGGTGGGGGGGGGGTTGGTGAGGCATAGGGCTGGTAGGAACAGCAGAAACCCCATCTTCACTTTATCCATGGGTTCTTGTGGCCCAGGGGCAATTACATTGTGACATAGTCAGAAACTAGAAGAACAGAAGGGAATTTTGGTTATTGTTATATTTGTATCTAATTTGTATCTAGAATTCCATCATGGCTGATAGCATAATAGGAAGCTTGTGCTCACTATGGGAGAGCTGAGGTTTACTTCTAGCTTCTAGAATGGAGGTTTTAATACTAACAATAGCCAACATTTACTGAGCTGTTACTGTGTGCCAGGTGTCACATGTAATTATCCCAACAACTTTCAAGTAGATACTTCCTTTTACAGATGAGAAACTGAGGTCCAGAAAGATTTATTAACAGCTTGGAATGGTTGAGTCAAGACTTCAACCCTGACCTATGGGTATCTGAACATGGTTCCTAAAGGCTGGGTTCTGTTGTTCCCTTTGTGCTCACACAGTCAGGAGTGGTTTCTGTCCTGTCCTGCTCCGCGTGGGCTTTGTTGTGTGCAAGTGCTCTGACTTGAGACACAGGTTTTCGCTGTCTTCTCGAGGTGGGAAAGGAGAAGGCCTGGGATGCACTCAGCAGAGGTTCTGACTCGCATTGTCCTGAGGGGATCCCTTACCTCTGGGGATGGGAAATGGGCAGGGAAAGAAAATGGGAGGGTTTTGAGAGGAAACAATGAGTAAATCCCAGGTTGTAACTGTTCTCCCTGCAGGTGGTGTTCCCATAAACCCATCTAACTCTAGGGAACCCCTATCTTCATCTTGTCAAACTCCCCCGGCAACACACACACACTCATTGCAAAATACTGATTGATAGCATTGTGTGAAATGGGAAGGCATGGAAGGGTTTTAAGTAGGAGAGTTTACATTTTTATGTTTCCTAAAATAATCACTCTGGGGAAAAAAAAATCACTCTCAGGCTGAGAGAAAAGCAGCTCAAGATTTCTTAGAACCAACTCCTTTCCCATTCTCTGTGATTCAGGGTAAGGTGAGAGAGGAAGAACAAGTTCAATACCTCCTTCCTTCTACTGTCCCTTTGTTCAAGTTCCAAGATTTCCCAGAATGCTTCTCTCCTTGCTCATTTCATCACCTTCCCTGTCTCATTCTGGAATCTCAGCTGACTTTACCTTTACTGTGCACCTGCCCTATGGCCCTTAGGAACTTAACAGAAGGCTCAACGCACAGTAAGCCATTCACTTGTATGGATGTGTCATTAGGTAAATATCTTATATCAGCAGTTTTAATAAAGTTTTAATAATCAGTGGTTTTAATATCCTAATCAGTGGAAGCATCTTGGTGCATAGTGCTTCAGTGGAGACAAGAAGGGGGATTTTACCCATAGGTTGTTGGGAGAAGTTTTTTTTTTTTTTTTTTTTTTTGAGATGTTTCTTTATCTTATTGATGACTCCTCAGGATAAACATAGCAAGCAAAGGGGTGCCTGGGTGGCTCAGTTGTTAAGCAGACGTGCCTTTGGCTCAGGTCATGATCCCAGGGTTCTGGGATTGAGCCCTGTATCAGGCTCCCTGCTCCTGGGGGAGCCTGCTTCTCCCTCTCCCACTCCCCCTGCTTGTGTTCCCTCTCTTGCTATGTCTCTCTCTGTCAAATAAATAAAATCTTAAAAAAAAAAACATAGCAAGGATAGAAGCTAATCACATGTGTACTCTTTAGCTCATGCCTTTCACTATTCCAAGCACATGGATCAGTTATTCCTTATTGCATCCTTCTGAAGTAGGTGCTATTACTGCCCCATTTTACAGGTAAAGAAATGGAGACATAGCATCTAAATTAAATAACTTGTCCAAGATCCTTGGATAATAAATACTCTTGACCACTGTGTCATGCAAAGAATGTGCCAATGTCAAGCAAGTTTTAGATATATATAATATTATATTACTTAATATAATAGAAATACATTTTAATATATAAAATACTATATGTATTTAACTATTGTAGTAAAACCACATAACATATGATCTCTTTCTTAACAGATTTTTGGTGTACAATACAGTATTGTTGGCTATAGGCATAACGTTGTACATCAGATTTTTAGAGTCTATTCATCCTGCATAATTGAAATTCTTTTTTTTTTTTTAAGATTTTATTTATTTATTTGACAGAGACAGCGAGAGCAGGAACACAAGCAGGGGGAGTGGGAGAGGGAGAAGCAGGCTTCCTGCTAAGCGGGGAGCCCGATGTGGGACTCGATCCCAGGACCCTGGGATCATGACCTGAGCCGAAGGCAGACGCTTAACGACTGAGCCACCCAGGCGCCCCATCCTGCATAATTGAAATTCTATGTGGGTTGACTAGCAACTTCCCATTTCCCCCAGTCTTGCCCTGACAACCACAGTTTTATTATTTGTTTCTATGAGTTTGACTCTTTGAAATTCCCTCTTGTAAGTGAAATCCTTCAGTACTTGTCCTCCTGTGGCTGGCTTATTTCACTTAGCATAATGTCCTCAAATTTCATTCATGTTGTTGCATATTGTAGGATTCCCTTCCTTTTTAAGGCTGAATAGGATTTCATTGTATGTATGTACTACATTTTAAAATCCACTTATTGGGGTGCCTTGATGGCACAGTCAGTTGAGTGACTGATGCTTGGTTTCAGCTCAGGTCATGAACTCAGGCAAAGTTGAGAGACTGGCCCCGCCTTCAGCTTTGCACTCAGCACCTAGTCTGCTCAAGATTCTCTCTCCTCTACCCTGCTCCTCCCCCTCTCTCAAAATAAATAAAGATTTTCTTTATGATTTTGAGAGAGGGAGCATGAGTGGAGGGGAGGGGCAGAGGGAGAGGGTTCTGAGCAGGGAGCTGGACCTGGGCTCGATCCCAGGACCCCTAGATCACGATCTGAGCCAAAGGCAGACAACTAACTGAGCCACCGAGGCTCCCCAGTAAATAAATCTTAAAAAAGAAGTCTAGGGGGCGCCTGGGTGGCTCAGTTGTTAAGCATCTGCCTTTGGCTCAGGTCATGATCCCAGGGTCCTAGGATTGAGCCCTGCATTGGGCTCCCTCTCCCACTCCCCCTGCTTGTGTTCTCTCTCTTGCTGTGTCTCTCTCTGTCAAATAAAAATCTTAAAAAAAAAAAAGAAATCTACTTATCCACTGATGGACATTTAAGTTGTTTTTAGTTTGGCAATTGTAAATAGTGCTGCAGTGGACACAAGGGTGCCAACAGCTCTTCGAGATATGAAGAAGTGTATGAAAAAGTGCTCAACATCACTGCTAATGCAAATCAAAACCACAATAAAAAAGAATGACAATGAAATATCATCTCACACCCATTAGGTTGGCTATTATTGGAAAACCTCCAAAGACCAGTGTTGGTAAGGCTGTGGAGACACTGGAACCCTGTACGTTGCTGGAGGGAACACAAAATGTGCAGCCAATGTAGAAAAAAGCATGGAGAGTCTTTAAAAAATTAAAAATAGGACTACCATATGATCTAGCAATCCCACTTGTGCGTGTTTGGTCAAGCAAGGTATTTTCAGGTGAGTTTAATGTTGTCCAACTCTGTAGAACTTTAACCACCTGGGTAGAGTTATTTCAGCTTTGCTCACCCCACTTCCTTTTCATGGAAAACTGCATGAACACAGCAGAGGACTCAGAAATTCTTGAGTCGCATCATAAGTACGGACCACACTGAAGCAAAACATGGTGTTAAAATACCGGAGGAACCTGAAAGTTATGTAGATGTTTTAGGAGAAATTAATGTTCCGGTAAGACACTGGCTGGTGTCCAAACATAGTCTTATCACCTATGGGTGTGTCCCTGGCCCTTATTATCATAATTATTTCCTGTTTCACTTTGTTCTCACTCACCTGAGGTGAGTCACTCTGATAACTCAGAAATTTTCCATTACTGCCAGAAGGCTCGAGTCAGGGTTGGGAGGAACCGAACTCTGAAACAGACTTCAAAAGGAAACCTGCTGCTGAAACTTCAAACTTTGTTCCAAGGAGAAAGTCAGTAATGAAATCCTCTGAAAATAATCCAGTGCTACACTGTCTCAGGAATCCCCCCACCGGATCGGGATTCTCTCCCACCAAGCGCACACCAGAGTTTGTTAGGTGCGGTGACCATTACAGTGCTGATTATGGTGTGAGAGGTCTCAACACAGGCCACTCAAACTTCCTGCTCACTGTTGCAGTGGTGTGACAGAGTTGGACTGATGCTACTCGTACAAATCAACAATTTGAACCTGTTGCTAGAACTTTAGAGCTGGGGTGGAAGGGGTCTCACAGGTCATCTAGGTACACTGATCGTTTCCGTCAGCTCAGGCTGCTATAACAAATTACCTTAGTCAGGGTGATGTAGGCAATAAACATTTATTTCTCACAGTTCTGGAGGCTGGTGAGTCCAAAGTGCTGGGCAGTGATCTGGTAAGGACACTCTTCCTGGTTTGCGGATGGCCCTTTTTTTGTGACCTAATGACCCAATTGCCTCTCAAAGCCTCCATCTCCAAATAGCATTACTTTGGAGATTAGAGTGTTAACACATGAATTTCGGGGGTGACAAAAACATTCGGTCCACGTTAGCGATGGTAGATTTGTTATTTTTTTTAATTTTAGAAGTGGAGTCCTGTTTTTAACTAATACTTTAAAGCTTTTTTTTAAAATTTAATTTATTTATTTGACAGAGAAAGAGACAGCGAGAGAGAGGGAACAAAAGCAGGGGGAGTGGGAGAAGGAGAAGCAGGCTTCCTGTTGAGCAGGGAGCCCGATGCGGAGCTCGATCCCAGGACCCTGGGATCATGACCTGAGCCAAAGTCAGACGCTTAACGACTGAGCCACCCAGGCGCCCCTAAATAAGACTTTAAATGGACTCCTAATATACAAAGCTCACAATTTAATTTGCCTGCCTTGCCTACTCTCTCCTGAGTAGCCTGCAGAAGCACACATATCAAACACAGTATGAGGACCTCTGATCTAGTTTGAAACTCTCATCGTACAAACGAGAGGACTAAGACTCAGGGAAGAGCCCCGGCATGTCTAAAGTCATTCATTGTGTTAGTGGCAAAGCTGTGGCCGTGCATGTGACTGCTTAGGAAATGGAAATTCCATTTTTCCAGTTATCTTGGTCAAACATATTGTCATCATCCTTTATTCTTCTCTTACATCATCAACTGCTTTCAAAATACATCCAGAATCAGACCATCTTCTGCCTCGACTGTGCTGACTTTGATCCTAGTTGTCACCATCTTTCTTCTGCAATAGCCTTGCAACTCACCACTCTGCTTCCATCTATTCTTGATCCCACCTGCCCCCTGCCTTTACCGGCTTCACTCAGCAGACCAATCGAATCAGTCCTTTTAAAAACACTGCACTTAATTGAATCTGAGATGCCACCAAGTTAAGATACATCATTATCTTACATGTCATTGAGAAAGAAAGGTTTCCAGTCATATAATGATATAATGCTCTCCATCACTTACAAGGTTTGCTTTTTCCTTTGTACTTCACTCTAGAAAAACTACCCTGCCCTCTGAAGGCTGGGTTAGGTGCTCCACCTATGGACTCTCACGACTTCTACTTCTCTTTCACTTAATACTGTATTCTAATGAACTGTTTACTTGTCTGTCTTCTTATAGTATGCTAAGGTACGTGAAGAGGTAGGGGACCCGAGAGGGTTGCCACCTGAGTTTCTGAGTCTAGGGGTCTTTATGGGCTTGTTGGTGGGAGCTGTTTTAATCTGATTAACCCTCCATGTGCCTGTCACTCAATCAGGTGATCTATCTATCACGTGGAAAAGGGTGGAAGGCTCCTTCCAGCCAGTAAAATCATTCTGAGGGTGGTTTCCTCTTAGGGCAAGGGACCCTGTCCTTGCCTGCCTTTCTTCCAACTATCCTTCATCGCTAGCACATAGCAAGTGATCAATTAATATTTGTTAAATGAATGAATGTTACATAGGCTGATTGTATTGTCAATGTCTAGCATTGTATGAATACCTGAGCCCCCCAAAACTTTATTTACTGCTTATATCAGCAGTTATTCTGTCAAAGTTAGGCAAACTAAAAAAGTTAGGGGCACTATCATGTAGGGTGACTGTCTTCCTGGACAAACCACTATGGTTGGTCATCCTATCATCATAATATAGCACATACCTTTCTAATTTTATCATCATCCTGTGGAGTTTCTGTATTTGTGCTTGCATATATTTAAGAGTTTGAAAACAAACTTTGTGCCGCTGAACATGCTTAAAACTTTTTCTCCTTAAAATTATGCTTTTTATTTTTAAGTACACATGATAAACTACCATCATCTTTGACTCCCAAGATGGTTCCTTCTACATAATTACTGTTTTCAGTTTGCATGTAGCTTTTGGATCTTCATTTATGCACATAGATGCATATTTACAAAAACAAACTTATAGAAATATACAGTATTATTCTAGGGGTACTTATTTCCAAATCTATTAGGCAGATTGCCTTTAAATTTTAAAATTCATTTTTAATGAGAATTCTATGGCCTTTATCATATATAATTAAATGCAACTAAATATAAAGGACAAACCAGCATGGCTAAGGACCCACTTAAATGTATTTAAATTCTGAACAGTCTGGACACTAAAAAAATATATAGATTCTGAAAAAGAGATCAGGAAGTCCAAGTATTAATGTAAAAATAAGTTATATACTTGGATGGGAGAAGAATGTCTTTTTTTTTTTTTTTAAGTGATCTCTATACTTAGCATGGGGTCAACTCCCTACCCTGAATTCGAAAGTCAGATGCTTTACCCACTGAGCCAGCCAGGCACCCCAAGGAGAATGTCTTTCTCTCTTTCTTTCCTTCTTTCTTTCCTTCCTTCCTCCCTCCCTCCCTCCCTCCCTCCCTCCCTTCCTTCCTTCCTTTCTTCTTTCTTTTCTTTCTTTCTTTCTTTCTTTCTTTCTTTCTTTCTCTTTTTTCTCTCTCCCTTTCGTTCTTTCTTTCATTCGTTCTTTCTTTCCTTCTTTCTTTTAAGAAATCTCTACACCCGGTGTGGAGCTCGAACTCCCCACCTTGAGATCAAGAGTCAAATGCTCTGCTGACTGAGCCAGCCAGGTGCCCCAAGGAGAATGTCTTTTTAAAAAATATTTATTTATTTATTTATTTATTTATTTATTTATTTATTTGAGAGAGAGAGCAAGAGCGAGAGAGAGAGCACAAGCAAAGGGTAAGGGGTAGAGGGAGAAGCAGGCTCCCCACTGAGCAGGGAGTCTGATGTGGGGCTTGATTCCAGGACCCTGGGATCATGACCTGAGCCAAAGGCAGATGCTTATCTGACTGAGTTACCTGGGAGCCCCAAGGAGAATGTCTTTTTAAACCATATCCTTCTATAGAGAAATTCAGGCAATTTTTTAACGCTGTTCTTTGGTTCTAAGCAACATAAATAAATTTGACTAACTTAAGACATAAGGCAATTCCCTGAGGGGGAGGGATACTGTATAGTCTGTAGACATGATGGAAAGTTAGAAAACCAGGCTTAGGAACATCTGTTGTCTCAGTGTTGCTGCTGCAATAAATGTCCTCCCAACACATTTTCAATCCTTTCAGTCACAAATCTCCATGTACAAAGTCCTGGAGGAAAAAAAAATCTCATTATTCTGACTTGTGTCATAAATCCACCTCTTAGCTTGGTGTGTATTTATGTGTGTGTGTGTGAGAGAGAGAGAGAGAGAGGTCAGGGGAGAGAGACAGAGGATAGTGTGGTAGGGGAGAGTGAGAAGGGAAACTTAATTTACAGTCCCATCAAGATTATACACAACGGGGAGCATCCTTTCCGTAAAAGAAATGAGTTGTTGTCAGGAAGAGGGAAAATATGCTGGGCGGCCAAAATTTTCAACAATTTTCTCTGTGGAAATAATATGCCCTTAAGCAAAATTTTTCCAGATATTCAAAATGCTCAGCATATGCTTGACTCATGCAGTTATGATAATTTTTCTAGAAGGGAAAGTAACTTTTGCCTAATAAAAAGGTGCCCACATATTCTCTTCCTGATAATGACCCATTTATCTATGTAACATATATTTATTGAACAGAAAAACTATGTATCAGGCATGGTTTTATGTGTGGTAACAGTGGTGGAGACTACATTCTAGTGGGTGACTTAGCAAAATGTAACTAGACCCACATGACCATTTCAGATAATAAATCAGGATAAGAGCAATGGGGATATTTTAGATCTAGGGATCAGAAATGACCTCAATGGAGGTGACATTTCAGGGGAGAATTAAATGATATAAAAGATGATGGCAAGCAAAACTTGGGGAATGCTCCAATGGGTGAGAACAGTAAGTACAATAGTGAGGAGCAGGAAAAGCTTGGCATGTGAAGGAAATCCGATTACGCCACCCTGAAATGGGCTACTTTGGCATAAGGATTATTTTGAGCTGAAGGCAACTGAGAAACAGCAGATGCATGAAAAGCTGTCTATCCTCCCCCTTTGTGTCTAAGACAGGGTATACATTTCTCTTTGTGAAAGTGTACCCCTCCCCATTCCAAACCAGAAAGAAGAGGACTCTAATCACTAGGAACACTCTTATTGCCAGAGCTGTGTGAGATTGAGTCTGCATAACAAATCTTACTAAAATAACCCTTATCTTCTTCTATCATATATTTAACTTCCTGCAATTTACCAGCCCTTGAAGAATAAGCCATTTTCTTTGTCTTGTCACTTCTCCACAGTTCATTGCTTTTTGTTAAAATAGTATATAGCCCCTCGTTCTACCTGTATCCCCCTCTACTATAAGGGCTTCCGTATGTATCCATAGTAAATATTTTCTCTTGTTAATCCGTCCTTTGTCAGTTTGTGGGACCCCAGGCACTACACATAAGAGAGTAGAGGGAAAAGTGATTTTGCTCCCATACACATTTAGGTTACTGCAAGAGCAGGGAGGATGGAGCTAGGTCAGAGAACAGGAGAGGGGCAAGAGATGAGGTCAGTGTATTACGCTAGTCACTAGAGCATGAAAAGCCTTATATGGAATCTAGAATCTATTCTAAGTGGGTGCAGAAGCTATTGATGGTTTTCAAGTAGGGAAGTTTATGTTTTATGGCAGCCAAAGGGAGAATGGAATTCAGAGGGCGAGGGTGAAAGCAGGGAGACTATTGCTTTCATCCAGATGAGAAATGAAGGGTGGGGGCTTGGGCTCCCATGGCAGCTGTGAAGGTATTGAAGAGTCAGTTTCTATTCCTAAATTATGAATTACCCAGATCCTGTTGGCAGATTGGATGGAGGGAGTGAGTGAAAGAAAGGAACCAAGGATCACTCTTATGTTTTTGTCTTGAGCAACTCAGAAAATGAGATGGAAATAATTGGAGAGGCAGAGTTTTGGTGTGGGAAACAGAGATTTTGGCTATGGTAAATTTGAGGTGCCTTGTGGACATTCAAGGGAAGCTGTTGGTTGGATGTCCAAATCTGGGGTGTCGAGGAGAAATAAATCTTGGTGCTCACTGTACAGTTGGTAATTAAATCCGTGGCCTGGATAAGTTTTGGGCAGAGTGTAGGTACAGAGAGAAGAGAGCTCAGAACCAAACCACATTCAAGGGAAGAAAGACACAGCCAAAAGGGGCTGGGAAAATGGGCTTTGGAGAACTTTGAAGAGAAAGAAGTATGAAATAGACATTTGGACGAGAGGAAAAGTGAATTACTAGGGCACAAAGTGAGATTGCTCCACAATGCTAAGAACCCCATTGAGACCTGTGGCCATGATTTTAAAGTTAGAAACAGTCAGCACTGCTGGGTGTTAGTTAATTGAATCACTTTTGGCTGTCTGGGTGCAGGTGCTAGGTAGGTAGAGATTGGGTTTTCACCAGATCCAAGTTTTGCTTCCAACTAAGAAAAATAAAGAGGGGGGCGGGGCAGTTGATGGTGCGATCAAGGAGTGATCACGATGATGAACTGTAAGAGTACAAGCTAGAGAAATGGGTAAGGAGGGTAAACCTGGACAGTGAAAGTGCTGGAGTACTGACTCCAATGGATTTCTGGGGAGGCTGAAGGCTTCCTGAGGGGATCAGGAAATCTGGAGATTTGGAAGGGTGGTGATCTGAGAATAGGAGGGCTGGAGCAAGATTTCAGAGACAGAACGTAATCATCGGAGACAAAGAAGTCAAGGACCTGAGACACCAAGTTGTTGGTTGGCTCATATACTTTGTGGAGTCACCAAGATTGGTGACAGCAGTTGTGCTAATGAGGGACATAGAAAACCAGGAGCTTTAAAGCCTCAAAGAATAAGGGTGAGCAATGGGAGGTTGACGGATGGTTGTGAAACAAAGAGGTAGTGGAGTCTAGATTCCAATGGCATGTTCTTTAAAGAGTTGAATTTTTGTGGGAGCAGAGAGGGGAACCAAATCCAGGCATTGTGGTATATTGAATGAGGAAAAAATATCTCACTCACTTGAGAAGGATCCAGGAGTAGCAGTATACCCGCAGGTGCTATTGGGGAGCACATGGAGTAGGGAACGCTCAGAGAAGCATTGGAAAAGAGGGGATTTTTGCCATTGACATCTGTGAGTTCCACAGGATGTAGTAGAAAAGTTTGGGTGCTTCAGGAAGATTGGGCCAGTCAGGTAGTACAGCCTTGTATGGGGAGAAGAGTCTGGTGATGATGGATGATCTCTGGAAACTGGACTGTCATGAGTCACTAAGGTAAATAGAGAGGTGAGGCAGACTGACATTGGTCCTGGTGATCTTAGGAGAGCCTGGCCAATCAGTCCATGTATAGCTTCTTTCTCTGGTTTGGACTCCTAGGTACTTCAGGATGATAAGCCTATGGGAGGATCCTTCTCACCAGGAGCTCCAAATATTCCCTAACCCCCCAGCCTTCTGATGTTCTTTACCCACAAGTTGTCCTCATGCCTCACCATCCTGATCACCCTCTCCTGATTACCTTCCACTTTATCAGTATCATTGTTAGGATGTGTTTCTTAGAACAGAATATGAGATTCTGAATGTAGATGGGGAAGTACAAAGTGCCCTTAACGTGCTACCTCTTCTGTTTTATGTGCTATTCTTATATTCATCTACTTGTTCATGTTTCTCAGGTCATGGTGAACAATCATTCTGGGAAAGTTTCTCCTTATCCCCTCAGAAACTGCTATTGTGTCAATTCTTCCTACAATCCTACACTTCTAGAATCATATAAGTTCTTGAGCAAGATGGGTTCGAGATATCATTCAAGCTAACACATTTTTTAAAAAAAGATGTTATCTACTTATTTTTGAGAGAGAGGAGGGAGAGAGCAGGAGTGGGGGGAGGGGCAGAGGGAGAGGGAGAAGTAGACTACCCACTGAGGAGGGAGCCTGATGGCGGGGCTCGATTCCAGGACCCAGGGATCATGAACTGAGTCAAAGGCAGACGCTTAACTGACTGACCCACCCAGGTGCTCCACTAACACATTTTATAGATGGGAAACAGACTTCTACTTAGAGTAAATGATGAGTATGATTTGATATTCTGAATCAAATACTTAGCTGGTTTAGAAAAACAAAGGATTAATGAAATCACTTGCAACTGTCTCAGTTTAGGACTATAAATCTAAACCTCTTTCTCTTGGATGAATTTGAGCTATTCTTCAGGGCAAAGGGACATTTTCCTGATGGTAGAGGGATTTACCTTTGCACAGTGGGATTTCCTGGCAGCCTTGAGAACTCAGGTGCCTGACCAGGAATGGGGGCCGCTGGTCCCACCACTTTACAGAAGGTGACCTGCCTTGGCATTGTGCTTTATTTCCTCTACCCTCTTAGCAATTTTATCCACAAGTTAACAGTTAGACAGTCCTGGATTTCATTCTGTCTTTTAAAAATTGTCCCCTTCAGCAAAGTACTTCTTTTTCCACCTAATGCGACTTTTAGTTTTTTTTAATTTTAAAGATTTTTATTTATTATTTGTCAGAGAGAGAGAGAGAGGGCGAACAAGCAGGGGGTGCAGAAGGCAGAGGGAGAAGCAGGCTCCCTGCTGAGCAAGGAGCCTGATGTGGGATTCCATCCCAAGGCCCTGGGATCATGACCTGAGCTGAAGGCAGCCACTTAACCAACTGAGCCACCCAGGCATCCTGCGACTTTTAGTTTTTGTCCGATACCCTGAGTATATGCCCTGGCCCCTACCCTGTCCCACATGGCCTAACCTGGTCTATTCCACACATTTGGTTAAAGCCTACTGCTCATAACTGCTGCTTGTATGATCACAAAACCAAGTTACAGACCATACTGTAGATGTCACCTAACTTTAATAACATTAAATAAGAAAACATGCTTAAAATGAATTTAATGTGTCTGTGCCAACTTTAAATAATAAACCTTAATTTTGAGAAAATCATTGGCAACTTAGGCTGGTTTCGTGAGCCTGCCTTTTGTTGCATAAGAACAAGAAAGACAGCATTAAATTGAAAGTCGTCTAAATTGCTAAGTATCAACTTCTTAAATTAAGAACTATAATTGTAGGATGATTTATATACCTGGGTTTACTGAAAACAAACACTGCTTCTTCTTCTCATTTCTCTGTAGAGGAATTTAGATAAAATCCATTTTTAAAAAAAGTTTTATTTTTAAGTAATCTCTGCACCCAACGTGGGGGTTGAACACACAACCCCGAGATTAAGAGTTGTACACTCCATTGACCCAGCCAGCCAGGCACCACTAAAATCAGTGTTTTAATAGTTTCTAATAGTTTCTTTGCCACACGAGGATGACAACCTACTTAGTGAACATCCATTACCCTTCCATCCATTCCCTACTTTAGCTGGTGTGGAATCAGCTGAACCTAGATTTCAATCATGGTCATGCCATACACTGATTTTTTTTAAAAAGATTTTATTCATTTGACAAGAGAGAGACACAGCGAGAGAGGGAACACAAGCAGGGGGAGTGGGAGAGGGAGAAGCAGACTTCCTGCAGAGCAGGAAGCCCGATGCAGGGCTCGATCCCAGGACCCTGGGATCATGACCTGAGCCAAAGGCAGATGCTTAACTACTGAACCACCCAGGCACCCCACCATACAGTAATTTTATGTTATTTAACTTCTTTGAGCCTCAGTTTTCTTTTTCTTTCTTTCTTTTTCTTTCTTTCTTTCTTTCTTTCTTTCTTTCTTTCTTTCTTTCTTTCTTTCTTTCTTTCTTTCTTTCTTTCTTTCTTTCTTTCTTTCTTTCTTTTTCTTTCTCTTTTCTTTTCTTATGTGAGCTCTTTCTTTTTCTTTTCTTTCTTTTCTCTTCTCTTCTCTCTTTTCTTTTCTCTTCTTTTTTTTCTTTCTTTTCTTCTTTTCTTTCTTATGTGAGCTCTACGCCCAATGTGGGGCTTGAACTCACAGCCGGGAGATCAAGAATCTCAGTCTCTTCTGACTGAGACAGCCAGGCACCCTGAGCCCCAGATTTCCTCATGAGTAGAAGGGAGACAATGATACTTATAGGAGCTTTTTTGATATCATGGATTTTGAGAAGAAAGGATTTAGTCAATTGCTCTGCTTTTTGAATAAAAACATTGGAAAAACTGATTCAACTCAAAATCTTTATTCTTATTTTCTTAGGAATAGAATAATAGAAGAACACCAAATAAGGAAATCAACCCTAAACCTTTTTCTGACTGAGAACACCCTCATAGTGATGAGGGAGCAGGAGGCTAGCTGAAGACAAAGCATAAGCTGACTCTCTGCAACCTCCCCTCACCCCCCACTCCTAGATGGGACATGTGTGACGTTCTTCCAGGAATCTCCCAACTATCTTAATGTTAATGCCTTGCCAGAGGAAAAAACTATCTTAGCTTGATAATAGCCAGGCCTCCAGTATCCTGAGGGTCTTCTTTAACATATGAAAATCCTTTTGAAACCTGCTTTTCCTTACTTAACCCAACTCCTGAGTATTTATCAGCCATTTCTTAAGATCCCCGTGCAGCAGCTCTTTCTGCCCAGGCAGCCTGTTCTCTGCTTTAATAAAACCACCATTTTGCACCAAAGACGTCTCAAAATTCTTTCTTGGTCTTTGGCTCCGGACCTCACCCCACCGAACCTCACCTATATTCCAAAACCACATCAATAGAGCATGGCCCCAAATAAACAGAGTATCTGGTGGGAATCTCCTGCCTCTAGGATATTCAAGACTTGTGGAGTAGTGGCTTTAATTTGTAGCACTTGTGTGTATTTTGGGACCATTAGAATGGTCCCATCTGGCTGGACTTAAAGTTTGGTCTATCCCATTTTTTAAAGGCCAATTCCCCATTCCCCACAGATTATAGACCTTGAACTCACTAAATCTAAAATGCTGGCCAGTAGGTCTTCTCCTGGATAAATTCCAAGTTGGGGTCTCTCAGGTAAATAGTTTACAGGACAAAGCAGAGAGAATTAGGCACTGCTCTTCCATTATTGACCACCATCTTATTCATCACTTTATGCTGAAATCTCTCTTCTAAGCACACAGTTATTTGCAGTTTTTATTGATCTTTCCTTGGCCTTTGCCTCTGTGGTCAGGAATCTATTCTGAACTTTGCTGTTTAGCTTCATAGACTCCCCAGAGCTACTGAAGCTAATGTAGAACCTGTACTTTAATAGCATCATGAAAATCTGGGTCAATAGATAAATTTAATTCAGTTGGAAGTAAAATGGGATGTGATGGCCTACACCTTCTTTTTAAAGCAGCTCTTCTGTAATGGCTTGACATCATCTCTTTCTGAGCTGGATGGATGACCCCTTGCTAAGGAGATAAGCACTCCTATATGCTGATACCTTGATTTTATTATCAGGAGTTATGGTAATCTCTTACTGTAAAATAGAATGCCTGGATCTTCTTTAGAGAATCCAGTCACAATTGTGTATTTATGGGAATTTATTATATTCAGGTGGCATTTCAAAACAAAGAGGAAGGATAGAATATTTAATAAATGCTATTGAGAAAATCAGGTATTATTTAGAAAAAAAGTTTATTCTTATTTCACAGCATGCCATAGAATAAATTCCAAACTGTTTGGAGGCTTATGCATAAAAAAATATACTATAATGTGTTAAGATAAAACAAAGATTACTTTAGTAATTTTTGGGAGGGGAAGGCACAAACAAGGCACCCAACTTAGAAGCCACAAAGAAATAGATAAACAGAAGTACTCTTATAAAATTAAAAGTGTTTTCGGGGCGCCTGGGTGGCTCAGTTGGTTAAGCGTCTGCCTTCGGCTCAGGTCACCATCCTGGGAGTCCCGGGATCGAGTCCCGCATCAGGCTCCCTGCTCAGCGGGGAGTCTGCTTCTCCCTCGGACCCTCCCCCCTCTCATGCTCTCTCTGTATCTCATTCTCTCTCTCAAATAAATAAATAAAATCTTTAAAAAAATTAAAAGTGTTTTCATGATGAAACTTACCATAAACAATATAAAAGATAAGAGGCAGACTGGGAGATAATCTGTGCAACATACATCATAGACAGTGGGTTAATGTTTCCATAACAGAAAGAGCTCCTACAGTCATTAATTAAAAACAAACAAATAAACCATCAGTAGTAATTGTGGAATCACAAAGGAAGAAATACAAATGGCCCTTTGTTTAAAAAGTTGCTAAAAGTTCTGCAACTAATTCCAAAGTGTGGGACCAGTTCCAATGTGTGTGGAGAGGGGGTTTCCCATACCAGCACCACCAAGCAATTCTCAGACTCCAGCTGGGTGTCCTACAATTCAACTCAATGCTGACACCATCTACCCAGTGACAGCATCAGATCACACAGGTTAAGGGCTCAGTCCCACAAGACTGCTCTCACCTCAGATGCCAGTCACAAGTCCTAGGTTGTTACCTGTGCTTCTGACCCATTGGTTATAAATGAGAGGTTTCCATGACCCCCACCTTCGGTTTGATTAATTTGCCAGAGTGGCTCACAGAACTCAGAGAAACATTTTACTTACTAGATCACTCATTTATTATAAAAGGATATAAACTCAGGAATAGCCAAAGGGAAGAGATTCATAGGGCAAGGTATGTAGGAAGGGCATGGAGCTTCCATACCCTATTAGAGCATACCATTCTCCTCAACTCATGTGTTCACCAACCCAGAAGCTTTCCAAACCCCTTCCTTTTGAGTTTTTATGGAAGTTTCATTGCATAGGCATGACTGATTCAGCATCTACCCCTCCCCGCTCTCTGGAGGTCAAGGAATAGAACTGAAAATCCCAATTTTATCATTTAACATCATTAACACAAACCCAGTTGTGGTGGAAAGAAACCTACAAATAACAAGACACCCATTTCACTTTTATGGCTCTGTAGCAATGAGTACAGGAGGCCAAATATTATGACAAAAGATGTTCCCACTGATCTTATTGCTTAGGAAATTCCAAGGGTTTTGGAATTTCTTTGTGTTCAAAGACCAAATATATAAAGGCACCTGGGTGGCTCAGTCATTAAGCCTCTGCCTTCGGCTCAGGATCGAGCCCTGCATTGGGCTCCCTGCTCCATGGGAAGCCTGCTTCTCCCTCTCCACTCCCCCTTCTTGTATTCCCTCTCTTGCTGTGTCTTTCTCTGTCAAATAAATAAAATCTTAAAAAAAAAAAGACCAAATATATATATGAGAAATATATTTTGGTAATTTGAATGACCATATATATATTTCTTATAAATCACAATATCACAGTTGCTCAACCAAGAATCAGGTAGATGTGAAATCAAAATAAAATTTGTTTTTTTCACCTTTATTTATAAATTAAAATACAAGAGATAGAAATCATATAAAGGGCCATTTGAAAAAAAGATTGGTACTGGTAGAGGTGAGTGACATGCCTCAGTCTGGACAGACTTCTGAAGCTGGCAGGCTGTGTACCTTTTCTTACATAAGCAGAAAAATCTTGGGTACAGATACACTGGGAATGTGAACTAAGGGCTCCAATTGACCTCTTTCTGCAAATTCCTTTGCATCTCTCCAACTCTACTGTGAGTCCAGGTGGAGATATGGGAGATGGCCCGAGTGCCAGCTACTTCCTGGCCAGCTTCTACCGGGTATGATGCTGCTCACTTCCTCATAGTCACAGCCTTATTGCTCAGCATCCTACTGCCTACGTTGCCCCAATTCCAGGGGGTTCATCTTTGGCATCAACAAATACAGGGCTGGGGCTGGTCATGAAGCTGGAAGAAAAGGGCTGCAACATCCTTCCCTTCTCTATACTGACTTCTAGATCTTGGAAACCTGAGAATCATACAACCTGTCCCAAACTCCCAGGAAGAGAACAGATTGGAAAATGGCACTCCCTGGGCCCAGCCCTGTTAGGAGCAGGTTTCTTTGAATCAGGAAAGGCAGGTGGGATAAGGGACAGATCACTTTCCTCCACAGTAGGAAGCCATGTTTGGCCAGTGTGTTTGGTGACTTAAGTTTTTCCAGATCTTCCACTCCCACCCCCTGCCAGCTCCATTTTGCTGTGTATTTTCCTTATAATTAAAAAAAGAGAGAGAGAGATTGATACTATCTAGATTTGCAAGGGTGTGAAGGAGAAAGGACACTGAACAGTGAACAGTGTTTGATAGTGTTAAAAACAAGACAACAGGGTGCCTGGGTGGCTCAGTCATTGGGCGTCTGCCTTTGGCTCAGGTCATGATCCCAGGGTCCTGGGATCGAGTCCCACATTGGGCTCCCTGCTCGGTGGGGAGCCTGCTTCTCCCTCTCCCACTCCCCCTGCTTTTGTTCCTGCTCTCGCTATTTCTCTCTCTGTCAAATAAATAAAATCTTTAAAACAAAAACAAAAACAAGAGAACAGGCCAAAATGGAGTCAGGAATGCTAAGCCCATGTCACTAAACCAAGACTTAACTTAATTACAGTTTTGGCTCTCCCAGAAATGGAATCTTAAACCGGTCAGTCAGGAATCACCTGATCAGCATGAGTTAGGTAATCTGTCTGATAGACTCCTGCCATTCTCTAAAGGAAAGTGATCTTGCAATAACTAACAAGCTTTTTTGTCTAGTATAACTTCTCTGTTCTGCTCCATTCTGCCTATAAAAGTCTTTCATTTGGTACAGCTCTTCAGAACTCCTTTCTGCTAGATTAGATGCTGCCTGATTCACGAATCATTGAATAAAGCCAATAAGATCTTTAACATTTTCACAGTTGAATTTTGTTCTTTTAATAGCAGTATCTATCATTTTATCTATTGGACCAACAATCTGATTTCTAAGAATCTAGCCTATAAAATTATTATTCATATTATTCACTATTATTCATTGTCTGTGAGCTCTAGATCCCCATTTTCATTTCTAATCGGTCACTGGGGAGCTCCATTTGGATGTCTCGCGAACAGCTCAAAGCCACACGTCCCATCTTATTACACTGAACTTATGATGCTCCCATTCTCAAATCGGACTTGCATTCCATCTCTCCCCATATCAGAAAATAGTGCCTCTATCCAATCTATTTTCATACAAAAAGATCACGAGTATCTTTGATATTGTTTCCTTCATACCATATGTCTAATCTATCTGGATTCTATCTTCCAAATATATCTGAAATCTCTCAGTTCTCCTCTGCCTTGACTGTCCCCATTAAGACTAACATCTTTTGGGGGCGCCTGGGTGGCTCAGTAGTTAAGTGTCTGCCTTCGGCTCAGGTCATGATCCCAGGGTCCTGGGATCGAGCTCCGCATCGGGCTCCCTGCTCAGTGGGAAGCCTGCTTCTCCCTCTCCCGCTCCCCCTGCTTGTGTTCCCTCTCTTGCTGTGTCTCTCTGTCAAATAAATAAATAAAATCTTAAAAAAAAAAAGACTAACATCTTTTGTTTGTATTAGAACAATAGCTTCAATACTTGCATACTGTTATCCCCATTTATTTGAATTCCTGTACAGTAAGAGAATGAAAAGATAAGCCACAGACTGGGAGGATATACTCACCATCATGTATCTGATAAACTTATATTCAGAATATATAAAGAGCTCTTACAACTTGATAATAAGACAAACAACCCCATTTAAAAAATAGGCAAAAGATTTGAATAAATACTTCACTAAACAATGTATACAGAGGGAAAATGAGCACAGAAAAGATGTTCAACACTGTTATTTGCCAGGGAAATGCAAATTAAAACCACAAAGAGATACTACTCCGCACCCATTAGAGTGACTAAGATACCTGTACCCCTGAAACAAATAATACATTATATGTTAATAATAATAAAAGAAGAATGATTAAGATGAAAAAGTCAGACAACAAATGTTGATAAGGATGTAGAGAAACTGGGAACCTCCTGCATTTTCAATCGGAATGTAGAATCATACAGCCACTTGGGAAAACAGTTTGTCAGCCTCTTGAAAAGTTAAATAGGAACTTACCATAGAACCTAACAATTCCACTTCTAGGAATCTGCCCAAAAGAAATAAAACATATGTCCATAGGAAAACTTGTAGATGAATGTTCATAGTTCATAGACCTTATTCAGAACAGACACTCCCTGGTAAAAATCCAAATGTCCATCAACTGGTGAATGGATAAACATGTTTTATGCACATCTTGAAATACTGCTCAGCAATAAGAAAGAACAAACTACCAATACCCACCATGACATTGATGAACCTCAAAAATGTGCTCAATGAAACAAACCAGACATAAAAGTATACATAGTGTATGATTCTTTTTATCTGAAATTTTTAGAAAAAATAAAACTATGGAGACCGACATCAGATTAGTGGTTGCCTCGGGCTGGCAAAATGGGCACAAAGAACTTTTTTGGGTGATTGTAATGATGGTTGCACAACTGTATAAATTTTTTTTTAAAGATTTTATTTATTTATTTGACAGAGGGAGAGACAGTGAGAGAGGGAACACAAGCAGGGGGAGTGGGAAAGGGAGAAGCAGGCCTCCCGCCCAGCAGGGAGCCCGATGCGGGCCTCGATCCCGGGACCCTGAGACCATGACCTGAGCCAAAGGCAGTTGCTTAACCAACTGAGCCACCCAGGTGCCCCACAACTGTATAAATTTATTAAAACTCATCAAACTGTAGGCTTACAGTGGATAAACTATAGGTCAGTTATACCTCAACAAAGCTGTTTAAAAAAATCCTTCTAGTACTTTTTGTTTACAATGCTTAGGTAAAAGCAGACATCTTTCCCATGACCTATAAGGTCCTAATTTATTTGGCTTAATTGTCTTTGATTCTTCCAAATCCTCTTCTACCAATCTTGCTCACTGATATCCAGCCAATAGGACTTACTCCCAGCCTTTTGCTGTATAGTATTTTGCCTCAGGGACTTCCTACCTGCTGTCCTCTGCCCAAAATATCCATAATCCCCCACTCTTTAGCTGGAGAAGTATTACTACTTTTTACATCTCAGTTTAAATATCACATCCTCGGAAAGAGCTTCCTTAACACATCCCTTTGCAGCTTAAATTAGGTCATTCTGTCATTCTCTCTACCGGGACTGTTCCTTCAAAGCATTTTTCATAATCTGTAATTATGTATTTATTTGATGATGATTTGTTGATTTCCATCTTTCCACTTGAATGTAAGCGCTAAGAGGGCAGGGGCCACACCTGTTTTATATACTCATTTTCAGCAGTTATCCTCCAACATTTAATTGGTTCATATAAAATAAACAAGCAAGTCAATTCATATAATTACCCAGGATTACATATTGTGATTGGAATATCTCCAAGGGTCCACCACAAAGTCCACTGCTAAAATGAAAATAAAAACATTTCATTGAAGTCTTATTGTTACTACGATTCTTTCTCTTACCACCTGGGCAGTTGGCAACATGAGCTCATAATTTTTCAGGCTAAAGTTATTATAGGCAAGCTCTATGGGAGAGAAGTTTGGGTCCTCATAGTTGTCAACTGTTTCTATATACATTGGCAGAATTGTTTGTTGAAGTGCGGACACTCCCTTAATTGATCACATATCTGTAGGGAGCTGAACTTTTGCCAAAAGATCATTTGAGAGGAATCGCATTCAGGAAAGATTTCTACAGAGTATGTGTGGTCTTTGCAGAACATCAGTTACCTGCTTACTTGTACTGGGCTATTTTGATCCCTCCTAGAATTGCTTTTAGCAACTTGTACCGTCAGTCAATACACAAAACAACATTGTAAGAAATACTCCTGCTGACTTCATTGCAGAAGTGCGGTGTTCTTTATTGTCAATGCTCTCTTTATGAGACCCTACTGTCTTTCAGGAGCACTAGATGGAAATATCCAGCTACCCACTAGGCATCCCAGTTTGGATGCAGAACCAGGGATGAGAGTAAGCAAGATGACTGAGTTTGACATTTGTGCATAGAGTTCTTTTCCATTAGTTCTTTTCCAAATTTTTTATCAGGGTGTCATTTTCCCTAATAAAATATTACTGGGTACTCCAATACATAAAACATAAAAAAGCAGGAATGTGTGTGGGGTTGTGGCTAACTCATGCTTTAGTTTTTTACTCCAATTCAAGGTTCTTTGACCCTTGAAGTAGGCAGCAGGGGAGTTAAAATCCACTGATCTAGTCCAATCCATCCATTTGGGATTGTGTCCACCACTGAAACACAGAGGCACACAATTCCTTCAATAAAACGTAGACTCTGTAAATGGCTCCTCAGGAAGACGTAGGAGAAAATCTCCTCAGATACTTAGCAGATATTAGTACTTCCTACAATGACAAGAAGCTGCCCGAGATTAACATAGTAGGTAAGCTGGACCAGGCTGCATTGCATGAGGATTCGCTAAATGTCCATCAATCCTGCCTCCGGGTGACCCTAGAAAGCTTCTTAAAAATGGGGTCAGCAGGGGGAGCTCTTTGTTAATGTTTCCGTGTTGCTGGTGGGGTTTCTCAAACTCTTCTGACACAACAGTTCGGGCATTAATATTACTAAAGGCCTGGTCACTCAGCACAGTACTTCTTTTTTTTTTTTTTTAGTTTTTTTATTTTTTATTGTTATGTTAATCACCATACACTACATCACTGGTTTTTAAAAATTTTTTTATAGTTATGTTAATCACCATATATTACATCATTTGTTTTGGTGTAGTGTTCCATGATTCATTGTTTGTTCATAACACCCAGTGCTCCATGCTGAATGTGCCCTCTTTAATACCCATCACCAGGCTAACCCATCCCCCTACCCTCCTCCCCTCTAGAACCCTCAGTTTGTTTTTCAGAGTCCATCATCTCTCCTGGTTCGTCTCCCCCTCTGACTTACTCCCCTTCATTC